>NC_073696.1:207079189-207291689 GCF_029784165.1 Wyeomyia smithii
CAGCTTTATTGTTTTTTAGCCAGCCAATCTCCTCCTCCACCTCCAGGAGATCGGGGACTGGAAATCTGATGTCTTCTGCTCATGCACCAAGGTCAGTTGCCATATCGTCCTCGCGCCCTACTGCATAGCCGTTCAGATGCTCGTCAAAGTGCTGCTTTCACCTTTCGATCACCTCACACTCGTCTGTAAGGAGGTTGCCGTCCACGCTCCTGCACATATCGGCTTGTGGCACGAAGCCTTTGCGGGAGCTGTTCAGCTTCTCGTAAAACTTCCAAGTGTCGCTAGCTTGGTACAGCTCTTCCATCGCTACGTGATCTCGGTCCTCCTGGTGGCGCTTCTTTCTTTGGATGACCAAGTTTTGGCTGTTCCGTGCCCGTCGGTATCTTTCCACGTTCGCTCTCGTACGGTGTTGCAGCATTCTCGCCCGTGCTGCATTCTTCTCCTCGACTAACCGTTTGCAATCGCCATCAAACCAGTCATTTCTAGGATTCGGGGCCCTTGTACCTAGTAGCGCTACAGCAATGCTACCTATGGCGGATCGCATGCTCCTCCTGCCATCTTCACTAGATAGTGGTCCGAATCTACATTCGCACTGCGGTAGGTACGAACGTTGATGATGTCGGAGAACCCAAGTAACACACAAAACATGTTAGAAAATAATTCTCAATGACAGTAGTCATATAAGAGTACTATAAGCACATTCTCAATGACAGTAGTCATATAAGAGTACTATAAGCACATTCGAAAACTTGTGTTGTTATTTTCTTGCGTGGAGATATTATTTCATATCATGAGTGTATTTCATAGATTAATAAATATAAACTGCCTTTGCACGTCTTTAAGTTGTGTTCATGATGTTATCAAAACAGTACAGAAAACAACTTGAAATAAAACATTTGTGAGAAGTTGTTCTTCATCAATAATTCAACCACACTTCGAAAACAAGCTCGTTTTTCCGGTTTTGGAGATGTTTTTCAATAACATGAGTTCAGCAAACAAAAACTATGACATAAATGGCACTTGTCTTCAAGATGTCTTCCATATGTTTTCCCTATTATAATAACAACTGTATAAAAATGTCCAGCCGAGGCAGCCGCGCCAGTTCAATATTACACGCCCAATAATAATTTACGTACCTGTAAAGTGCTTGGTTGGTCTTAGTATTCAGCAGTCAATTACTTGACTTAAAATTTTTTAAACGATTTTATTCAAACTATTTGAGTTGGATCGAAATGCGCCATGCAAATGTAAACAAAACGCTTGCAGTGCAACCAATGTCACGCCAATTTTCGCTACCGTATATCTAACAACGTTTTCTAGTTATGTTATATTTTATGTCTAGATAACGTTAAAACTATACGAAAACAATTTTAATACCTAAGCGACAGAAACAATTCATTTTGAAAGGTTGAACATTGTTTTTATCTTCAATTTATAACTATTTAAAAGTACTGCTGATCGATCTAGCTGCACTGCGCGTAACAACACATTTGCGCATGCGCTGGGTAAATATTGTCATAGCAACACATTTGCGCATGCGCGCTGGTGTGGCGAATTCTGACCCACGAATGCGCGAGATTTTTTTTCCACTAGGTCAGTGCAGATCAACCCAGGGAAAAAAAAACGACATTGCGATTTACTAGGCAAGTAAGAAAGAGATGCCAGATAGTTGTTTACGAACTAAGCTCATGCGGTGTTGGGCTAAATTGAGACTCTTCGCAATTAAATGAATCAGCAAGCAACCATTCTGTGATGAATAATCTATTTTCCACTGATTTACAAACAGAAAACCGTATCCAATGAATGGCGCATAATTTTTTCAGAAGTAAAATGCAATGTTTCACCATGAAATTTGACGCGCACGTAGAACTTTGTATTTAAAGCGTCAAATAGTTGGTCTAATATTATTGTTTATTTTTGGTGAATTTTCGATACGCCATAATCACTTTTTGTTTCCTTTGTAGTTCCTAATATAAAGCAGCGTTGTTCCACAACATTTCTATTTTGAAGTTTTATGCTTGCGTCAACGATGTTTTTATTAGTTAGTAATTACAACTTGAAAATAACTTGTTTTCCATGTTTTTTTTGCCGCATTGGTACTCGAGATGTATTTTGCAGCTTAAGTCTAGCAAGTTGGCTTGCTTTCATGAAGTTATATAATACTTCATATAGCACTAGTACTTGTTCTAGTAGCCTTCGATTCTTGCGCTTCTCTGGTGATAGAGATGTCATGGAAAAGGTAATGTCAACTGAAATCTATAACCGAAGGTTGTGTTGGAGGAGCTATCTCAACTGTTCTATAACAACGTGTGTTACTTGGGAAGAACCTGCCGTCGATTAAAACGTGGTCGATTTGGTTCTCTGTCTGTTGGTCTGGTGATCTCCAGGTGGATTTGTGGATACCTTTGCGGGGAAAGAAGGTACTTCGAACTACCCTACCACATGGGAGGCTGCAAAATTTACGCCGATGGCCGTTATCATTAGACACGGCATGCAAGCTGTCTGGATCGATTACCTCTATCCCGTCCTACCTTAGCATTCATGTCCCCAATGACGATTTTCACGTCCCGTCGCGGGAAGATATCGTAAACCTGCTCCAGCTGGGCGTAGAACGCTTCCTTCTCGTCGTCGGGTCTTTCTTCACGCGGACAATGCACGTTGATGATGCTGTAGTTGAAGAACCGGCCCTTTATCCTCAACTTGAACATCCTTGCGTTGATCGGTTGCCACCCAATCACGCGTTGGCGCATCTTGCCCAGTACTATGAAGCCCCAGCTTGCTGGTGGTGCCACAACTCTGGTAGAAAGTAGCCGCCCGGTGCCCGCTTTTTCATACCTTCTGTCCTGTCAAACAAAGTTCGTGCAGCGCTACGACTTCGAAGTTGCGTGGATGTAGCTAGTCGTAGATTATCCTGTCGCATCCTGAAAAGCAGAGCGATTTGCAGTTCCGTGTCCCAAGTTTCCAATCGTAGTCCTTATTTCGTTGCCTAGGTCCATGCCGATTGTTCCGATCCGTATTATCTTTTACGTTGTTTGTAACATGTTGTTTCCAGGGCGGCTCTTTGGGCCTTTCCCAACCTCCGGTCTCGCCGGTAGACCATCGTGTCAGCTCCATTTAGAGTCCCACGCTGCCACCAGGACGTTGATCGGCCGCTCCTAACATAAAGACTAGACGTTGTTTTGAGCCGCACCATCTTGGTGAACAGACGCTCGGGTTGGCGAAGCATTTCCTCTACCGCCAAAATATGGTTTACGCGCCAATGATCGCGTCGCACTTTCCCACTTAGCTATTGTCGGATGACAACATTGCCCGGGCAACACCAACCAGTTGTATCCAAGTTTCAACCGGCAGTCTAGTGTAATCATTTGACTCGTGGAGGTGTGAGATAGGAGCTTGTGAGGCCAGAAGCTATGATTGACGCTCCTTCCAGGTTGTTAACTCACCATTCGATGTCCACTATTTGAAACATCTCTCCTTTTTTATGGGTCTCCTACGAAAGGCAGAAAATCAAAAGGCAGAATCACGAAAAGCAGAATTACGAAAGGCAGAATATTTCATAAGGCAGAATAACGAATGGCAGAATAAAAAAAAAAGGTGGTCCCCGTGGCTCTGTGGTTAGCGATGTCGGTCGGTTAGCTCTCCCACACGGTTGTGATATCGGGTTCGATTCCCGATCGAGTCGAGGATCTTTTCGAGCTGGAAATTTTCTCGACTCAGCACTGGGGCACGGTATATCGTCTTACTTATCCTACACATGCAAAATGTGCTAAAAACAATATCGATAACGAATTCTCTCAACTAATCTAGTTGATCGAGACCGCTATTAGCCACAAGGCTAAGCGTGCGATATTGTTTAGAATCAATAAAAGCACGAATGGCGGATTAAAAAAATGGTCTATTTTCTTTTTAACAACACACACTTGCGGCCTTTGGCCGACTAAGGGAAAGAAAACCTGTTTGAATAATCCTAGAAAACCAGTAGATCAGTTGTTTGTATGCGAGAGGCCGCCGCTTCCGACGGCGGGTCGACGGCCGGCTCGGACCGCGGAAACCACGGTGGCTTTGTGCCGCCTCGGTTCCTTGCCCTCGATTATGCGTCTTCGCCGCATGAATTGTTTTCTGATTATTATAATCAACAAGCCGTTGAGACTAGTGTAAGTTATACCTACCATCGAAAAAATTTTCTCCGCGATGCCGTGAGACTCTTTAGGATCTGAGCCAAACCAGTTTGCGCGTTTCGGATCTAATAATTAGGCTTGATTTGCACCTCACATCAAAAGTGATCATTGATAGTGACCAGTTATTATGTCTGGTTACCAAATAATATTAAATAATTAAATAATAAAGGTAGAGTAGCAGCTTTGATACCGTGACCAGGATTCGCACCAATTTGTCATTACGCACTTGGTGATCGTGAGTCAGGTTTTGCTACCAGTGATTCTGCCTTTCGTGCTCTTCGAAATTCTGCCTTTTGAAATATTCTGCCTTTTGTGTACGGTTGTACGGTTTCGGTTGAGAAAAGTGCCATATTATCGCATTTTTTTTAGTCTTCTCGTGGCGCCACATTTTTATTAAGTGTAAAAGGAGAAGGAAATGGTGATACGAAATTCAGCGGTTCCGGACTACCGGTGAAAGTGACGCCAATGTTAAAGTCCGTGGAAACTATAAGCAGTTTTGGTTAACACCTAGTTATTATACCCGGCAATGGAGTGTTCACTAATCAAAGCGAAGGGTAACAGTAATACAATATGATAGTTCCTGGCAGTAGCCAGTTTTTCTGGTGGCGCAGCGCTTTTTCCGCAAGCGCTCACAATAAATCTTTCGGGGTGAGCACAATACAAACCTGCAAAGTGAGAAAAGCGCGAATGCAGGTAGATTGTTGCTTACCCGTGCGATTACTTACTGTTAGTAGTGCAGAGAAGAGTCTGAAATTGAGATAGGTAATAATGTTGGTGAGATTTTGCGGTAAGGCGTCGGCCTTGCAGTGCGTGCTGAGACTTGAGAGGCGCAGACTGGAGGATTGTCGCGAGTTTGTGATTCTTTCTGATTTCGTTTCTCTTTCTCTTTGCAATCGTATGTTAACGTACACATCCTTTTTTCGTTCGATTCGAACGGCGGTGGCCAACTTACTTACTTATGTGTCCATGGCCGCTGGTATAGAGGCACAAAGGGATGAAGTTAGATTTCTCCATTGTCGACGATCGCGTGCCATGGCTTTCACTTGTCGCCATGACAGATTCTCGTCAGCAGCCTGGATGTCGCTGGCCACGCTTCGCCGCCATGAGCCCCTGGGTCTACCTCTCTTACGTGTCCCTGTGGGTTCCAGTCGAGAGATTCCTCGCAGATTTCGTCCGTTCCTTTCCTCAAGGTGTGGCCGATCCATCGCCACTTTCGTTCCCGTATCTCTGTAATTATCGGCCGTTGGCGACATCGACGGTGGAGTACCGAATTGGATATCCAGTTGTGACGCCACCAGGCACCAATACTATAACGCAAGCAACGATTGACGAAAGCCTGCAGCTTCTGCGTTACATTCGCCGAGACGCATCACGTTTCACAGGCGTACAGCAGTACGGATTTCAAGTTAAAGTTGAAGATACGGATTTTCGTATGCAGGGTGATCTGGTTTCAGGCAGCGCTGTATGCCACCACGGGGCGGCACGTGGCGATCGCCGTGATCATGCAATATGTGTGTGACCACTGACAGTACCCGATAGTCCCGGACCAGCAGCGGGAGATCGCCTAGGGGTGGCTAAGGTCGGACACTGGGCAGTAGACTACTTGCAAAAGCCATAAGTACCCGGAAGCATCTCCGACGGAGCGAGTATCGCCGCTCCCACCATCCAGTAAGCTCCCAATTACGGCAACTGGTCGCAACTTTTTATGATTCGAGTCGGATTTTGTTTACGTACCATCATTCTGGGCTGGCACCTGCGCTGAGCTACCTTAGTAAGGTCGTGTGACAACGGCTTGAAATGGCGAGATAAAAACCGATGCGGGGTCTCCGTCTTGTGAAACCGGGCAGGCCTTCCAGTACGTTTTGCGTCCTATTCCTGGTGGGAATCAGGTAGGAGAAGGATGATGAGAAGGAGATGGTGGAAATTACGCCGGACGAGGGCGACATAGTTGCACATGAGGCGCAATGGACGGCCTACCCTAGCCATGACCTCATTACTTCGGCATAGACCACCATGGGACACCCTAGGCGACTACTCCACTGTGAACAAGGATAGCGGCTGGAAGGGGGACCTAAATAAATAAAAAGGGACTACAAAATTTCTTCGCGCGAGGTGGCATCCAGCAGTCTACGCAGAAAAAAGCGGAGACGGATGCAGTAAAACCCGGTGACGAAAGGCTAACACGCCAGTTTCCACACCGGTTATAACGTTCGGTGGTCCCTTGCGGCCTAGGGAGGCAGTGGTTTCTGAACAGCTCGAAGTGTTCATCGGGTTCGCGGCGAATAGGAGCAATATGTCCAGGGATCTGAAGCAGGACCACCTCCTGCTTCAGTCTACCACCGACGGAGCTCAAAAGGAGTACGTCGACCTATTGGCTCAGGTTGAAGCCTCCGAAAAGGGTGCGAGGACTGAGAGGGCAACTGATTCTAAGCAGGTTCAGACTGATGCCCTCATGCCCTCATTCGCCGCAAACTGCGGTAAGCGAACGAGCTAGTCCCCGAGGGAAGCGGCTCCCGATGCCGTGAAGAAGCGATTGGTGGAGCTAGCTTCGCGAGCTAGCACACCAACAGGCTCAAAGGCCGGATCATCGACCGGATCAGCGACTGCGGGAAACCGTTACCGTAGTAGAAAAAGGGCGCAAGGAGGGTAAAAAGCGCCAGGACAGAGCGGCGACAGAACGTCCGCCAAATGTCAAAAGGGCGAGGAGCAGGGGAGACGCCCTCATACTCAATCCTGACGGGTCTAAGTACTAAGAAGTCCTGAAGAAAATGAGAGGTGACACTCAGCTCAAGGATTTAGGGGCGGATGTGTGGACCATCCGTCGATCTCGCACTGGCGAGATGATTCTTGAGCTCCGAAAGGATGCGAAAGAACAAGGGCGCTTCCTACAAGGCGGTAGCCGAGCAGGTGCTTGGCAAAAAGGTGCAGGTTCGGGCACTCACCTCGGAGGTGACTCTCCAGCTTAAAAACCTGGACGAAATCACCGAGCGGTGCGACGTTGCACAAGCCTTCAAACAGAAGTGCGGATTGGAGGTGGCTTCTGTGTCAAGCCGCCTCCAAAAGGGTCCAGCGGGGACCCAGGCGTCGGCAAATGCGAACCTGGCACTAAAGGAAGGCAAACTAAAGGTCGGATGGTCAGTGTGCTCCCTGGGTATACTCCAAAAAACGGACGTTTGCTTCCGGTGCTTTAAGGGAGGACATAAGTCCTGGATCTGCAAGGGGCCCGACAGGAGCCAGTTATGCAGGCGTTGCGGTGGTGCAGGCCATAAAGTGAAGGACTGTGTTGTTCCGGAGAACGGGACGCCAAACACTTTATGGGTGTTCCCAGGTGCCCAGCCAGCAGGCCGGCTGCGAAATCACGGACATCGATATCGTATCGGATTCCTACCGTATCCCTTCCGGAAGCGGTAACGAATAAGTCCAGTGGACGACGAGCAGGTTCCCGGTTCAGGAGGTTGTTTCAACCTCAAACGAAGGGTACGCGGTTGCCAAGGTGAACGGAGTGTTCTACTGCAGTTGTTATGCTCCGTTACGTTGGTCTACCGAAAGGTTCACTCACTCACTCGACCGGTTATCCATGGAGCTAACGGGCCTAACGCCGTTGTTGGTGCCAGGTGACTTCAAAGCTTGGGCTGTTGAGTGGGGAAGTCGCTCTACGAACCAGAGGGGTCAGATCCCGTTGGAGGCTTTGGCAAAGCTCAACTTAGATCTGGCCAACGTTGGTACCAAATGTACATTTAGCAGAAATAATGCGGAGTCGGTCATAGATGTGAGGTTCTCCAGCCCAGGACTGATCACGAACAAGAGCAAGTAAGCAAGTAAAGGGCAGAACCAATACTTTTAGCGTCCGCGGCTGCAAGACATCGCATTTCGATGCCGAGGTATTCGAAGAGACAATGAAAAGAGAGTACGATGGAGGTAGTTGGCTCCGCCCGAATGCTGACCAACTGCCAACCTTGGAATAGGATGCCACCGGCTTACTGGTGGAATGATGCGATAGCGGACCTCCGCAGTGCGTGCCTCCGTGCAAGACGGAGGATGCAGCGTACGCAAACAAACGAACAGAGAATTTAGCGCTGCGCAGCATTCGGTTCTGCAAGATCGGCGCTAAAGAGTGCGATTAAGGCAAGCAAGAGGGCCTGCTTTGATAGGCTATGTGCGAGTGCCAATACGAACCCGTGGGGTAATGTCTATAGGATCGTAATGGCCAAGACCAAAGGCGCGCTGGCACCTGCAGAGCGATCTCCAGCGATGCTGGAGCGTATCATCGGGAGACCCTTTGTACGCCACGAGCCTAGTCCTTGGCCTTCGGCAGTAGAGTCTCATGTCCGACGTTCCAGTATCTCAGACACAGACCTGGGATGGTTGAGAAATCTGCCGAACATCCAATCCGTGAGCGACGACAGCCGTGTCGAAATCGAGAGAAAGGTTAGAGTTACGAATGAGGAAGTCATCGTGATCGCCAACTTCCTAAAGGTGAGCAAGGCACCGGGACCGTTTGGAATCCCTAACCTAGCAATCAGGCTGGCGATTGAAACGGCCCCGGCTTGTTTCGGACAGACATGCAGAGGTGCCTGGATGACTGCCTCTTCCCGGACAGGTGGAATCGGCAGAGTTTGGTCTTACTGCCGAAAGCCGAGAAATCACCAGGGAACCGATCGGCATACTGGCCTATCTGCCTGCTGGACACTGCGGACAAGGTGCTTGAGAGGATTATCTTCAACAGACTGGTGAGGTACACGGAGGGTGTAAACGGTCTGGCAAGTAACCAGTTCGGATTCCGGAAAGGCAGGTCCACGCTGGATACTTTCCTCTCCGTCACCAAGACGGCGGTGATAGCACTCCAGCGCAAGAGAAGGGGCATACGGTATTACACAATCGTCACGCTTGACGTGAAGAATGCGTTCAATAGCGCCAGTTGAGACTCCGTAGCGCTTGCGCTCAGGAGCATCCATGTATCGGTGTCGCTGTACAAGATTCTGTAAAATTACTTCCAGAACCGAGTACTTGTTTACAACTCGGATTAGGGTCGGAAAAGCGTTCCAATTACCGCAGGAGCTCCGCAAGGTTCTATCCTGGGACCGGTGTTGTGGAATGTCATGTATGACGGGGTATTGAAACTAAAGTTCACTGTAGGGGTTGTGATCGTCGGCTTTGCAGGCGACATAACCTTAGAGGTCTACGGCGAGTCGATACCCCGAAGCAATACTTAGCGGTCGTCCCGGAGAGTGTTAAAGGCTGGAGACTGGAGGGTTTTTATTGGGTCAAACCCCACACTACCTGAGGTTGGTCTCTCAGGTGTTTGACAGCAAATTTTCCCTCTAGACCTGAAATAAAGAAAAGGTCCAAAATAGGATTCTAAAAATCCAACGTTTTACTCGTTGATTGTAATAATGTAGTTAGCTGGAATTGATGCTTACCAGTTGAAAACTGATGACACAAAATTTTAATTTAATGATTGATGATTGTTGATTAATTATTGTTGATTGATGATTTATAGTTAATGATGAAAGATCAACCCATTCCCCGCGAGTGATGCCATATGGCATCATTTGACATATGAACTTTGATAACAGTTCAACAATTATATTTGAAATTTCTAACGATGAAAATATTCTAAGCAGTTAGAGTACAAATTGATCTTTGGATGTCATTTTTCGATATAAAACCAGTTTTCTCTCCGCGGGGGTAGGGTTAGGCCTAACGAAATTCAGTTTTATACTAAATAATAAAATAAAACAGTTTCAAAATATTTTCTGGATATATATTTTTTTGGTATTTCATCTGATATCTAATTGCCAATTTAATGGAGAGAAGAATTAACCATTATTTTGACTGTTGTAATAATTCATTACCCACGAACGAGGCAATTACACTGCAACCAGTAATAGAACCTTACAATAAATTATACCACTTAATTTTCTTGCACTTTACGTGCCACTGTTTTTCCTAAGTGGTCCGGTTTACATGTTTGCTGAGAGAGATATCCGCCTTTCCCCAGAATGAACTCAGAGAGTAGCTTAACACGCGTGCCAAGTTTGCCGTAAGGATCCACCCTCCAGCCGTGTGCCGAGCGTGAAACGGATGGCAAAAGTGGCACATTAGCATACCGGGATATGACTTATAGACTTACGGTACTTTGGTTGGAGCCACCGTCGTCGCTTCCTTGCCACTGCCGACTAAGAAAGACGAGATCCGCTTTAGCCCATCTGGGAGGGAAGCGCTGTAATACTGATAATTAAAATAATTTATTTGCGCCTGAAGAGGTGAAAGAAGCTTCCAAAGTTGAGGCGGATTATGTGCGAAGAAGGATATAAATTCTGATTCAAATTCCTATGAATTTCGTTTACCCCAGAATGCTCCCGTTCTGCCACCGTATGAGTTGTGTGTGCATAGCAAAAGGAAATCATTGAAGCATTAAACTGTTTGCCGAAAAAAGTTAAACAAAAATGAAGGAGTGCGTCTGCTAACGAGATTCGCAAATTTTATACTAATATCGTTAGCGTCTAGAGTCGTTATCCGGGTGCTAAATTAGATAGCGAAGAGGTAAACGTAGAATATTTTTATACGTGATTATTCCTTCAGAGTGTTCTACCATATTAGAAATTATACTAACAGGTTTTTATCCGCACGTAGCTCTCGTTAGGTTTACCTTTGATCCTCAGACACCGTTTCTAGAGATATTTCGCCCGGCGCGTATTTTTTTCTTTCCCAGATAGGCGTAATTGCAGATTTCGCTAGAGATCATCGTGATCATGATGGCCACACAGCCTTTCGGATGGCGGCACTCAGAGCGCAGGAAAGCAATCGTTACCACACCGGTCGACTTCTATACCATTTGTTGATTGCCAAGGGCTTGTTGGTGCTGTGGTATTTTCATGCAGCGCCCCCTTCTATAATGCCCTGGACGTTGGAAACCGATAGCGTGCACCCCATTACTGTCGATATTAATGTCTCAATTCCCTGCGCAGGCCCTACAGTTTGGTATGCTTTGTTAGAATTGTTTCAAGTTTATGATATTTCGAGCTTTATCGCTGAATTATGTGATTATTTGTGTTCTTGATAGGGATTGTTTATTTTTATATTTGTTCGTGATTTGTGAATAAATATAGATTGAGGAAATTGATAGGTCACTTTTGATACTTACTACTATTTCGATGTTTTGGGCGCTTTTTCATGAGCTTTTATTTTGTTCATAAAAGGTTCTAATATAGCTTCAGCAGTGGTGGGCACCGCTAACCGAAAATTTAGCGACGCTAATCGCTAAGTCGCTAACCGGAAAATTTAGCTCGATAATCGCTAAACGCTAAACGCTAAACCCACATTAGCGGAACTTTCGCTAATCGCTAATCGCTAACTTTTTAATATGTAAATAGTCATATCGCTATATTTATTGCTCGTGTTTTGTAAGATTTGAACCACTTTGATCTGTTTTGGTTAAACAAACGAAAACAATTACTTTTTAAAGCTATTTACAGTAAGAGGTTCACGAAACGGTATCCATATTTGATTTTGTAAAAACAAGAATAACAAAAGTTATTTGGCTTGCATTGAAAATAGATACTCTTAGGAATGTTTCTTAAAAATTCAATTATTATCTGAATCGAAAAAGTAGAACCAAAATTGTCATAATTTCAAGCGCTTTGCAATTTACCAAAGTTCTTGGTGTGCCGAAAATTCAATCTAGACCTTGTGCTTGTTCTTCAAAATGCTCCTGTGGCTTGTACGATAACTGGAACTCCATTCTAGGGTAAAAAACTGACAAAAATTTTCGCAGTAAAGTATGCAGTAAAGTATGTTCATCTTTCGAAGCCATTTCTTTCGCAGTAAAGTATGTTCATCTTTCGAAGCCATTTACGTACGCCATCAGCAATTCATAGTTTTCCTTAATATTTCTATTGTCGCTTCTCTACAAAATTTAGCGAATTAGTGATTAGCGTTTCGAAGGCCAAAATTTTAGCGACGCTAACAGTTTCGCTAACCAGCTCAAAAATTAGCGAAATCGCTAAATCGCTAACTGAATTTTAGCGTCGCTAATTAGCGAATTAGCGGAATGGTGCCCACCACTGAGCTTCAGTTTAATATAAGGTATGATATAGCTTCATTTCTTTTGAATTAATGTTGATAATATATCTATATTAAATCCAAAACAAATGAACAATAAAATTTGTTACGCATCTCATGAAACTAGAATTTCGACACAAAACAATTGATAAATCCAAAACAGAATTACCAGAGCCGCACAGATTACAGGTTGATCTCTTTTTGTAACAATCAGAAATAATGCTCACATATAGGAATAATTATTTAGAGAATCGTGGACAGTTACAGTTGTTTGCTCGTACCAACCGTCAACGAACGAACGAACGCTTGGCACCGTAACCTTACACATGTTGCAGCATCACGCCCGTATCCGAGCGAAACAAGGCGGGCTGCAAGGCTAAACTAGGTATGTAGACACACGACGGTATGCAGGTCATCACTGCAAAATCAACCGAGTCTTCGCTCTTCATGTCTCATGCCGACCCTCCGATTGTCTCTCGGTTGCACCCGATATGGACCCGTTTAAGACATTACCTTTCTGCTATTGCTGTTCAATGCAAATTTCTTGCCCATTATTGTAACTGTTTTGCCTTCAAAAGCGGGTAAGCGATCGAGTGCACAGTGGTTTCATGCGGATACAAAATGGGTAGAATCTGCAATTGTGATTAAAATTTTATTCTATTTTTGTTTTACTGTTTCAATAGGTTTGAAACAGTAACTTCAAACTCTTTTGAGATTGAGTGTAAATGTTTGATGATGTAAATGTTGAAGACAGGTAGAAGCGATTCACAATTCTTAAGAATAAGGGTTTCTGTCAAAATTTTAGGTACTTGTTATTACATTCAGCTACGCGGCTCCAAAAGGCGATGTCCAAAGACCATACTAACGGTTTAGGACAAGTGAGGAAAGAGGATCTAAGCTCATTCGACCCTATGAAGTCTCCAGGTCCAGACGGCATACTACCCATCTTTCTACAAAAATCGGCCGCAGTTATCATGTCCGAACTCATCGACCAATTCAGAGCCAGCTTTATCCTGGGCCATATTCCGGATAACTGGCTGAAGGTGAAGGTAGTGTTATCCCTAAAATTGGAAGAAAGGACAAAACCCTACCTAAAACTCTCAGACCCATAAGTCTGACTTCATCACTTCTAAAGTTGATGGAGAAAATAATGGATAAATATATCCGTGATCAGTTTCTTAAAGACTCCCCGCTGAATAGGAACCAACATGCCTATCGAAGCGGCAAGTCAACAGAAACTGCTCTTCACAGCTTAGTGACGTTGATTGAAAAGTCCCTGAGTTATCAGGAGACGGCGCTATGTGCCTTTCTTGATATTGGAGGGGCCTTAGATAACACGTCTTTTGCATCAATTGATACGGCTCTCTCCAATAAGAGAATCGACCACACTTCAAGGAGCTGGATACACGCAATGCTCTCTAGCAGAGTGATCACAGCAACCTTGGGGGGTTCGCCTGTAACAATGTCAGTGATCAAGGGATGCCCGCAAGGAGAAGTTCTCTCCCCCTTGTTATAGTCACTAGTTGTCGACGCACTTCTCAACAAGCTTTCACAGCTTGGTTACGAGGTCATTGGATACGCCGATGACATCGTCCTCATCGTCAGAGGTAAAGATGACGCAACTCTGTCGAGCCGAATGCAAACGGCTCTGAATACCACCATGTCATGGTGTTTACAGGAGGGTCTAAACATAAACCCCTTAAAAACAGTCCTAATTCCATTCGGAAGACGAAGGAAGATCTCCATCACTCCTCCAATACTGAATGGAGTTAGACTGGGCTTCAGCAATGAAGTCAAATACCTCGGAATTATTCTGGACAAGAAACTGAACTGGTCTGCACAACTGGATCATGCCGCTAAGAAAGCGATATCAGCGATCTGGGCCTGCAGAACTCTGTTCGGTAAAGCCTGTGGACTGAAACCAGACTTGGCACTATGGTCTTACAAGACCATTGCCCGACCGAGAATCACCTATGCTGCCCTAGTGTGGTGGCCTAAGGTGAACGAAGTGACTGCGCAAGCCAAACTCAAAAAAGTTCAAAGACTTGCATGTCTTTCGGTTACCAGCGCTATGCGAACAACTCCAACTGCAGCCATGGAAGCTATGCTTTGCGTACTACCTCTACATCTTCATGTGAAAAAAAGCAGAGCTTGGTGCTCTAAGGCTGCAAAGGTGGAAAACTATACTTGAAGGGGACTAAATCGGCCACCTTCGCATACTTAGAGCAAGCCCACCAGTGGCTAAGTTGAAGTTTCTAAAGCTAGTTTGGCAACTCCCACCATAACGCGGTAACCGCACCGGGCGTTGCTATGTTGGTTTGGGAAATAGCAATCCCCACCTTGGGTAGTATCGAGTTATTAAATTTGGCAACGCGATAGCAACGAGCCGAATCGTTGCTATTCGATGAAATGTCAAACTGTTGTTTTTTTTTGTGCTCGATAGTGAATGTTCGTAATAATATTACGAAGATGATGAGTGTTTCGAATGCGGACTCAATTGGTCGGCCTCAGCCTCGCTTGTTAAACACGTCGTAGGACGCAAGTGTCGGCGTGAACCACTACTCAGGGTGTTGCACAGGGTGTTTTTTCGGGCAGGTAAACATTTTGTATAGGTTTTTTTTCATTGAGATGACCATTTTGGTTGGCATCCTCACAAGGTGGCCAATATTATTCAATAAACCTGGAAGGTTTAAGCAAATCTGCTCGGGAGTATTACCAACTTTTTTCCCGTTTCGTTCGGTCGTTGTATAAAAAAACATTTTTCTCCTTTACCGCTGTTTCAATCTTCAAAAACAACCTAAGACACGTTCGAAAGCGGCGTTGGAAATGGTCATCGGTATAGACCGTTGTTAAAACGCTGGATGGCACCTTCCTCCGTATGGTGGTCAATATTTGGCTATTTACTAGGCTGAGAGTCGCCCCGAATCTTTCCAAAAACCATTTTCTTAATCGCGTATAAAGAAATTTGTTTTGCGAAATCACTTTCTTCCTCACTATATTTAAGTTCTTTTTGGCGGCTAATTTTCAAATAATAATAGCAAACTGTGGGAACCGAGACAGCATGAAATACAGAATACAACTAATGACAGTTCACTAGCTTTCAGTAGAATAGTCATTTAGGCCAACGTTGCAAAGTTGCCCAGTTTTACGGAATTACTTCAAATAAACATATAAGGATGAAAAAATTTATGTACGCACAAGTAAAAAAATCTGCAAAGAATTATGTTATCGATAACTTGAGAGAACGGAAACGAAGTTAAAACAAAGTGACGTGAAA
The DNA here is from genome assembly GCF_029784165.1 of Wyeomyia smithii. Classification (NCBI taxonomy): domain Eukaryota; kingdom Metazoa; phylum Arthropoda; class Insecta; order Diptera; family Culicidae; genus Wyeomyia; species Wyeomyia smithii. The sequence continues at coordinate 207,094,709 of NC_073696.1, forward strand.
TGGAGGGAACATTTTATAAAGTAGAAAGAACGTAGATTATTCCGGAAACGATTGACTGACGGATATGTTGGTTATTATTAGATCCGCAAAAAATATGCGAAATACATCACAAACAAACATTTTGCCAACGCTGGCTAGTGACGGTCTTCAGAAATTGGCAACTGCCGGTGTGAAAAAGAAATAGTGGAATTGGTAATCCCCATTAGCAACGACCGGTGCGAAAATCGGTTGCTATCCAAAATAGCAACGGCCAGCGTTGTGAAAATAGCAACTCAAATGGCAACTCACCGGTGCGCTTGCTCTTAGGGAGTTCAAACTAACTCCGACTGGATGGACGTTAGGACCAACATGGATATTCCTTATAGAGTGATTGAAACAAACCGCTCTATGTGGTACAATGGAGGGCCTAATCTTCCACCTGGCATCGTCAGTTTTTATACGGATGGCTCGAAAATGGGATCTCTAACGGGATCAGGTATATACGGACCCAGTATCAGGGAAACGTTTTCCCTAGGAAAATGGCCACCGTTTTTCAAGCAGAGGTATATGCCATATATATCTGCGCAAAAATATGTCTGCAACGCAACTACAGACATGCGAAAATCGGTATATTCTTGGACAGTCAAGCAGCACTACTAGCACTTAAGTCCGTCAAATGCGCTTCCAAACTTATTTGGGAATGCATTGAAACTCTACGGGAACTTTCCCGACAGAATTCAGTTTTTCTGCTTTGGGTGCCCGGACACTGCAGAGTCCAGGGTAATGAACACGCTGACTTCCTAGCAAGACAGGGATCAGCTCAGCGGTTTATTGGTCCCGAGCCGTTTCTGGGTACGTCCATTTCCGCTATCAAAAGCGAACTACTAACTTGGGAAAGGCTAGAAATAGTATCCCAATGGCAACAAGCACAGGGTTGTAGACAAGGCAAACAGTTTATCTATCCGAACCCTGGAACCGCCAGAAAGCTACTTAGTCTAAATCGTAGTGACCTACGGGTAATCACGGGACTCCTCACCGTACACTGTCCCGTTTTTTATCATTTAAAGAAAATCGGTGTAGTGTTGAACGACACCTGCCGATTCTGCAAATCTGAACCAGAGAGTTCAGAGCATTTGCTTTGCTCTTGCGAAGCTCTTGCTTCCTCTAGGTACAACTTCCTAGGAAGTTACCTTTTAACTCCATACCAAGTGTGGAGTTCTAATCCCAAGCAGGTTATTAGTTTCATCAGCTATGTTGTACCTAATTGGGGTACAGGCTTACAACAAAACAGCTCTACTCCATCAATGAGTACGAGCAATCCGTAACCTGTGCACAGCAATCGGGGCCCGCCACAAAAGACAATCAGCAAGAATGTCGCAGTGGCATTTCAGTACCCAGTGCCCTTCAGGCATACATTAGGACATTATTGCATTCATAAAATCTGTATTTTTTTCATGAATCCTACAAATGTAGCTCCAAATAAAAAAACTAGTCCAAAAATTTACCAACAATTAAACAAAACAATCTATCCCAATTTCGTAAACTTTTACGTGAAATGGGAATTGACCGTATTATTATTGTATTATTAAAAGGGGTTTATTTCAAAGTTGGTTGATTTATTGTTTGCAAAACTTTTCCATACTTTTTTCTTGGAACAATGAAATTGAAAAGAATGAATTTATATCAACATGTTCACAATAAACGTTGCCGGAAAGCATATTGCATAGTGATAAGGACTCGCTCTTTCTAGCAACTATTAACGACAAAGTACGTTTTGTTGATCCATTGCCTAGTACAACCAAGCGTAATTATTTATTTATCTATATCAGTATCAAAATCAGGTTGGTGAATGGCTGGATATTGCGTACCATCGTTTTATGGTAGGCAAAAAATAGACCGGATTGTAGCTCATAGCAACCTGAGCAACAACTATATTATGGGGTGGCGGTGAAGTGTTTTCCTGCAATCATTAGCGACACCTCTAACCGTTCAACGCACGTGCTGTTTATATAAACCGTTGCATAGTTAAGTCAATGGTCAATTTGAAAATAACATTCGAATGGTTGTTCATGCCAAGGGAAATCAACTTTCCGAATTTTGAATAAAGGCCCCAAAAAGCCCCATGAAATTCAAAAGTCAAATTTTTCCCATACATCCCATTGGCACTCTAGAGAAAAAGTAATGCAGAACCTCAGAGATCGAAGACTCTGGTGTGAAAGATTAAACCAATCCACAATCTCACAATTGAACCAAACAATGCCCTTGCCGCCCAGACTTTGGCTACGCCACTGGGGCATGCACACTTCGCCACGTCTACGCCAGTTGGGCTTGCAAATTCGCAGCTTCCCGAGGTCTGCTGATCAGGAGCACTTTGAGATCACCTGACCACCAAACAACAAACCAACTTGACCACGTTCTCATTGATGGTCAGATTTTATACAATATCGCATACATACGTTGCCTGCGGGGTGCAGACGTCGACTCAGAGCACTTAGTAGCTCTGCATGTGCGCTCAAAATTATCCACCGTTTTTCACGACAAAACCGTTTACGGTCGAACATCCGGAAATTGCACTACCGGTATCGGACCAGCCGGCGCTTTGTTAGGTAATCTCAAGCAGAAATGAAGACTAGTTTGACGGGAAATACCAGCAAGCGATGACGGAAAAAGAGAGCTTTGAAAAAGTACTTAATTATTGCCACAAAAGTTAAAGCGGCCAGGTATCGCCGAGCTCGTAACGAGTTGACCAGAAAAACTGGAGCAACTGTTTCGGGCCAGTGATATGCGAACGTTTTATAAGAAGGTTAACCAACCTCGTATAGGCTACCTGATCACAAGTGAGCTCAAGGTGCTCGACAGATGAGAGCAGTGCTTCGATGAGCACCTCAATAGCGAAGCAACTGATGGAGTTTGGTGAGAAGTTAACCTTAGAGTACCTACCAACGGTAACAGTGGAACAGTTTCCAATATCCTGAAGATCAAATTGGGTCACTGAAAAACAGTAGAGTCGCGCTAAAAGACAGAGTTCCGGCAGAACTCTATAAATATAGTAAAGAAGCACTTGCAACGGCACTTCACTGGGCAATTTACAGGATTTAAGAGATGGAAAAATTACCGGAGGAATGAATGGAAGGCGATCGGTCGCATTGCAGATACGACTGTGGCATAACGCCTACAAAGTTCTCTCACAGATCCTGCTGCGCCGTTTATCTCGTCCAGCAAAAGGATCTAAAAGGTAGTACCATGCAAGTTTTGCGCAATCAAGCTCTACAACGGATCAATTCTTTACCCTCCACAGATCCGTCAGAAATGTACATCACATCTTAGTGGACGTTAAGGCAGTGACAGTCGACTAGAAATCAATGCATCGAAAACCGAGTAAATGATAGGAGAGGGTCAAGAGAAACCAACATTCGCTTTCCACGGACGCTAGTAGATGTGTCCGCATACTTGGAATCACTGGCACATAGGGACATGCTAGATGGCTTTTACGCAGCTGCAACGGCGTGAGAAGAAGTTTGGATGATTTGAAACACACTCACTGATTAGAAGGCCTAGCTGTGAAAAGATTGCTCGTTAAAGAACTTGAGTCTCTTGCTGCAGATATTCGGGAATTAGATAGTACAGAAAACAAGCTATGGCATGAGTAAACTCTCCAGCTGGCGAAGGGAAGAAAGTTACGGTAACTGATAAGTAATTCCACAAAAACGGGCAACCAATTTAATCGACCATTATTGATTTCCCTGAAACTTTGCATAGATGTTTCTATAGGCTATTTGTTCGTTTTTTTTTTTTTTTTGGAACACGACTCCTTTTAGAGAAGCTATTGAAAAATCCTATTTTGGAAAGGTATTGATAATAACAAATATTTCTAGGGCCAAAACGGTTTGTTTGATCGGTATGACGTCTTGGGCAAAGTTATAGATAACAATGTTGTCTTTCCGAAAAAACTATGCACTCTAAAAAAATATTTCTTTTGTGAAAAAAAGTTAGTTTTTTTTTCATTTTTGATTCTATTTTTTTTATAAAAACTACAACTACAACTCGTGCCATCCATCTATCTATGCAAAGTTTCAGCCAAACCAAAAATGATATTTTTTGAGGATATTTTTTGTGGAACTGATCTGATGCATTAAATCTCCTTTACGATATCTAGATAGATGTAGATGTGTGTGAAATACACGAGTGGACAGTTCCACATCGACCCCTCCAATTCTCTGCTGATTTTTATACAAATGCATATAGTTGTATATCTCATTAGCAAATGAGTTTTATTATTTTAAGAAATTCAGTTAACTTCCAGAGAATTCCACAGGGATGAATATGTGAAGCCAACCTCACGTATGTGTATATATTCCAGCTAAAGTGGTTGTCAATTCACTCTCATAGCTACAAACTAGCCACTTCCTCAATTACTTCAGCTTTTGATGTCTTCCATGTTTTAGTGTACTGAAATTCACTCAGTAGCGTAGCTAGGGGGGTGCGGTTGGTGTGGTCCGCACCAGGCCCACCACTCAAGGGGGCCCCAAAATCTTACGAACACCGACCATGATTCGTGAATCGACTGACGCCGAAGTTGAATGTTTTGCGATCACAGAGAACATTTGCTGCAACGAGGAAACACGTAACAAAGTAGCGATTTTCCGCGATGCTGAAAACCAGACTTGGTGAAGTACGCACCGCACTAGAAACGGAACAAATATTGAGCTCTTGCTCAAGGTATCGTGCACTTGAGCTGGGTGCTTCGGTCGATGATTCGGCACGCGAAGAATGAAGAATACCAACACAGAGCGAATTTCTCTTCGTTGGTGTTTTTCCAAAGTTACATAGAGCGCACGGTGTAGCCCCGAATCATTTTGTTTGCTTTTTTGCTTCGTGGCATCTCCGTCTTCTTGTACTCTGCTTCTCCTTGCTATGTATAATACACGTTGCAGCTAGTGCAGAGGGTGAGCGCTGACAACGTATGCGGGTGAGTGGGTGACTTTATATTTGTGTTGTTTTTGAAATTAAATGACATGAATTCAATTAAATGAAATTTAATTAAATTTAATGTAATGAAGCAGCAAAATAATGCTTTGTTTAATAGTTTCAAAAAAACATGCTAGAAAAATTTTACTTGCAACAGTTGCAATTACTTGGATTTGTTCGTTTCGTCCTCACATTTGATGTTTTTCCACACGTTTACTGCACCACACGTGCAAACCAGGAGGCTAATTTACTTCTTATGAAAAAACCGGGGCGTATTACACAGTTTTCAAGAAAGCATGCGTTTCGGTTAATATTTCCTATAATATGAGGTTTAAATTGCTCTATATTTTTGAGCCTCCAGCCAGAAAATACAGTAAAGAATGATCAAGACTTTATTTTGATACTTTCCGTCGTTTCAGGAAACATAATCATCAATCTTGATTCAAAAAACGAGTTCCTAAACAAACTTGGTAAAGCACGCAAAGCGTCTCAAGCAGAGCTTGATTGTAGCTCTACCTTCATAACTCACACGCACTCGGGCTAGGTGCTTTGGTTTCCAGCTTGGCGCGCAATAAATTAAGAAGAGCATCACACAGCAAATATCTCTTCACGGATCAAAACTAAACGAAAAAGAAAAAAAACGTGCCTCTCGGTGACAAACACAAGGTTACCGCACTGCATTCGTAGCTTCTTTAGCTCTTGCGCCGAGCTGGTGCTTGCTACGAATGTCACATAAGAAGATAATACGCTCGTGGTGCTGGGTATTTGTATTTTGGCAATGTCACCGAGCGGCTCGGAGCGGTGCTTTTACCAAATCTGGAAAACGCTGTCTATCTGTGTTGCTGTGTGGCTAACTTGAAAACGTGAAACAGAGCGAGTGAAATAATTTGCGTTCGAGCGTGACTATATGTAGGGGAAAGGGGGGCCGTTTCGGACATAGCTTGAAAAAAATAAATTGTGCAATTTTCAACCAAACTAAACATATAAATGAGTTGGCAGTCTTTCCACCAACATCTACCAAATAGTTTGATTGCTCTTTGTTGTTTATTACTTATGAAAACAACACAGTGCAGTTTTTCATCCATGTTTTCAACCGTTTGAGCTTAAAGTTGTAAGTATTTCTTTATTTCTTTGTGGACGGTTTAAAAATTTAAGTACATCACCTGAGTTCGTAACTATTATGCAATGAAATAACGTGATAACATCGGGGAAACAAAGATCATTTTTATTAGATAAAATTAAGATTTGTCTTCGGATGGTGGTGGGGCACATTCGGTCATCGTTCATGGGGCACATTCGGACACTTACCAAATTTGTGTTTGATTGTTGTTTATAAACAAATATCGATTTAGACTGATTCTCAGTCCTAAAAATGGTTCGGAACTACAAAAGGAAAACCGATAGAGCAAGCATCAACGAAGATGAGTTGTGAAGAGTTTCTAACGGAACAATGTCTTTGAGACAGGCTTCTGATATCTGTGGAATTGAAAGAAGTACCTTGTTATGTCGTCAGAAAAATCAAAGAAACGAAAAAACGGAAAAATCAGAGAGCTTCTCTTCCAAAAACTCAGATCAACAAGTATTTACGAACGTGGAAGAAACATTTCTAGAGAAATATTTGATTGCAAGCTCCCACGTGAATTATGGATTGACGTACCGTATGCCAAGACGATTGCAAAATTGTTTCTCAATGTTCTGGAACACTTGAATAAGGTTCCAGGAAGCAGCGTAAGTGAACCAATTTGCTGCTGCTTGACAATCACGCATGCGATTACACTTTGAACCAATCATATATTGCCGAGAAAATGGCATAGCTCTTGTATCTTTTCCCCTCCTAGCCAGTTTGCTCGGTTTTTATTTTATGAATTAAATTTTAAATAAAAGGATGAGTTTCGAGGTTTGCAAAACATCTGATCTCAGTCTCTGCTTATATGAGAGAAATATTTTAAAAAACAAAATTTTCAATATTCTACAAAAGTTTTTCAACATGGTCCGAAAGTTCCCCAGGACTGTCCGAAACTACCCCTTGAGGCACATTCGGACAATAAAGCAATTTTGAAAAATTCAAATAAATAAATCGAAATTGCATCAACGCACACTACTAAAACGCTTGTATGATACTCCGATGTCCAAGTAACAGTCAGGATGAATTAAGTTTTTTTTAAAGTTAACAAAAAAATAATAAAAATCAAGGTGGAAAAAGTGTCCGAAACTGTCCCCCTGTCCCCTACAAAATAGAGCTGCGCTTACTCACAGTTAAAAGTATCCGCACAGTTGCGGCATGTACCCATATCCATCAGATATTGGGAAGAAGTATCCATACCAACACCGATCCTACTAGGGGAGAAGACAGACACCACCACTTTACCAGAAGAAGGAAACATCTAAGGTCTTACAGAGTCAACACCCGAAACTTCGGACAGCATTCTGCATTACACAAAGCGACTACACTATACAACTTTAGACATAGAAAAAGCATTCGACAGTGTTTGGCATGAAGGTTTGATTGCGAAATTGCAAACATTTAATTTTCCAATTTTCCTAATCAAAATTTTGAAAAATTATCTTACTGATCGAACTCTGCTGGTTGTCTATCAAAATTCAAAATCAGATAGATTTCCTGTCAGAGCAGGTGTGCCCCAAGGTTCAGTATTGGGCCCAGTCCTGTACAACATATTCACTTCAGATGTTCCTGATTTGCCTCCAGGATGCACAAAGTCATTGTTCTGCGATGACACAAGCATTTCCGTAAAAGGAAAAAGTCTTCGTGTCATATGCAGTCGATTGCAGAAAAGTTTAGATATTTTTTCTTCCTACTTGCAGAAGTGGAAAATCTCTCCCAATGCTTCTGAAACTCAAATGATAATTTTTCCTCATAAGACTAGGGCTTCTTCCTCAAGCCAAACAATAATCACGTTGTCAAGATGAATGGGGTTATTTTAAGTTGGTCTGACAAGGTTAAGTACTTGGGACTAATTTACGATAAAAAACTTATTTTCAAAGAGCACATTGAGAGTATACAAGCCAAGTGCATCAAATATACGAGATGTTTATATCCTCTCATTAACAGGAATTCTAAACTTTGTTTAAAGAACAAACTTTTGATTTACAAACAAATTTTTAGACCAGCAATGCTTTATGCTGTACCGATCTGGTCAAGTTGCTGTTCAACAAGGAAGAAAACGCTCCAAAGGATTCAGAATAAAATTCTGAAAATGATTTTGAAGCGTCCTCCTTGGTTTGGTACACTCGAATTACATAGACTTACTGGTGTTGAACCATTAGAAGCTATGTCAAATAGAATTATTAACAATTTTCGACAAAAATCGTTGCAATCCTCAATTGCTACGATAAGCTCTCTTAATATGCGATAAGTTAGCAATTAAGTTAGTTATAAATTTACTTCCCCTTTTCTGACAAGTAGGTTTAAATCCCTACGAATGATAAGTCCTAATTGCGAAAGCAAACAAATCCTAACTATTAAAATTAGAAATTTTTAACAGTATTGAGAAGTCACCATTTGTGATTGGACACACATACTCATTATTTACTAATATTTATCATAAATACTTCAGCTACTAATAAATCCCCCTCTTGAAAAAAAACTACACTATACAACTCTCTAGAAGAAGCCATAAAAGCATTACCGCATAACTTCAAAAGCCTGAAGTAATTTTATGTAACACCCAATTTTAATATGCCGTTTGTTCTAATTGATTTCATTGTTCCTTATTGTAAATGTGTTTTATATTTTATGTTTTTAGAATTCTAAAATTAGTACTAATAACGACATTGTATACAAACTAGTCAGTCTCTACAAGCTCAAAGCTTACAGACAATATCAATAGAGAAATTACTAAACTAATCTGCAACCAATCTCAAGTGCATCAGCGACATAGTTGAAGAAAATATTGAAAAGTAGCGGTCCTAGGTCACTACCCTGTGGAACACCAGACTTGTTCGTGAACGCAGACGATACACCAGATTCATGCTTAACTTGCAAAAGTCTATTGCAGAGAAGCCACTGATTCAAGCCACTTAACGAACCGTAATGAAGCACCGAGACGGGAAATTTTGTTCAGCAGTATTCGATGATCGATTCGGTCGACGGCAGCTTTGAGGACCGTGTAAATAACATCACCCTGTACGTTTCGTTCGAGTTCAGAAATGCTAAAAGCAAAAGCAAAAAAAAGCAAAGCCTTGGCGCTACACTCCGATTCGGACGAAGACGCAATCGAGGGCAAGGAACCGAGGTAGCACTTAGCCACCATGGTTTTCGCAGTCCAAGCCGGCCACCGACCCGCTGTCGGAAGCGGCGGCCTCTCGCAGACAAACGACTGATCTGCTGGTTTGCTAGGTCTACTCATAGAGAGTTTCTTTCTCTTCGTTGAGTCCGAACGAGCGATGGCTAGTGAGGACAGCATTGGCCCGAACAGCGAGTCGGTCGAAGGCCGCGAGTATATTGCTTTCCAATTGACAAGTCATATGTTTTGGGAGTTCAAACAGACTGGCGCAGAATTCCGAAAAACAGTTTGGAATACTGTGTAATTTAAAACGAAAAAGCCTCTTGACTTCTTCGGACATATATTTGTAAAAATTTGTATCCCGCTCGGACTTTGATTCTTGTAAGTTTTTTGCGAACCCGACCCGTACTCCTAGGGTCCGGGTTCGGGAATGAAAATTTCTGAAAGTGTCGGATACGGGTTGGGTTGGGTTTGGTGAAAAAAAATGGGTTCGGTTTTGAAAATTTCGGGTTCAGGTCGGGTTTGGGTTCGAAAACTCGCAGCCCGACTGTAAAATTTTGAGTTTGGGTTTCACAATTGCGAGTTTGGGCTGGGTTCGGGTTTGATCGAAAATAAAGCTTTGGATTCGGGTCGGCTTCGGGTTTCAACCGAAAAGAAAATCGGGTTCGGGTCGGGTACGAGTTTGGGACCATCTTTACTGACTAAGTTGCACAAAGAACCAACTAGATGGCTAGTTTGGAATTATTTTCCAAAATTCTTTACGCGGATCAACGCGGGTTTGGAAACCAAAAACGTCGTCGAGTAAAAGACTTAGTCAAAAATGGTTCGTTCTCCGGAGGATCCAGAATGGCCGTTGAAGAGGACAATTCAAAATAGTTGTCGTGAAGCGTCTTGGCTATTTTCTAAATACTTTCTTGGTGGTTTATTTTACGCGAGGTACGGGAGATACGTAAATAAAAAACAAACTGATAGTAAAACAATTCAGTAGCTTTTACTTTTTATAGATCGATGAAGAGGCCGACTAGGTTCTTACGGCCGGTTAGGAAAGAAAGCGTTACAATTGTTGTTGCCAGAGACCGAGTTCATCTCTACATATCTGACGATTGTGACGCAAAGTTTTTGTTTTTGTAGTCGTGGTTACACGCAAAAGTTGGATGGTGCGAAACCAGTACAAAATTGTGCATTTGTAGCGCAATTGTTGATGTAATTCGGAACCTGTACAATGATTGCGTGTTGGGCATAACGCAATTAATGCTCTAGCGTTTCTTAAATGTATTTGGCAGCTCCAAACTACTACACCTAAACAGTTTCAACTGGTATCAAGCAGCATTGCAAAGCGAGCGAGAAGCAAAACCATTCTCCTCCTTTCTGCTTGAGGACAAGACATATGCTACGCTTTTCAAGTCTTTTGCACACACGCTTTCGAGATACTTTTTCTTCTTCATGCATTCCTCTGAATAGCAGCAAGCACGCACCGACAGTATGAGTGAGAGACTAACAACACTGGTATCAAGTATGTACAGCACGGGTGTCTCGCTCATTTTGTGAAGCAACGAGATGTCGCCTTGCGCGTCGCAATCCGAACCGAAAGAGAAGCGAAAGAGCAACCTGCAAATTGTATGTGACGTGTCTGTAGTCTTGTCGCACATACATGGAAATTCTACGAGCGAGAGAGAAATTTCTCTCGTCGCTTGAGAAAAAAGCGCGTGCAGTCACTAATACACTCGACGTGAGAAATAAAGTGTCGGTGTATGATACATATGATTTCATTCTATGTCAATGTATTCGCAGTACAACTGTTGCGTTATGCGTTTCACACATTTATTGTGCGATTTCTGTGCAACATTTGTGCGAATCGGGAAGACACGATGATTGTACAAGACTTCGACTTTTGCGTGTAGTGACAGATTTTTAAACTATTATCCTTCTCCCTACGCTTAACTAAACTGCCCTTCTTTACCGAGCATTGTCACACGCAAAAGTTTAAGCCTCAATAAACCAATGTCCCCCTCCAATCAACCCTCAGTCATCTATCGGTCTGTTACTACTAAGATTCGAGCTCATGACCATTCGTTCTGTAAACTTGTGGCACCCTTTCAAGATGGAACTCAATTACGATAGAAATATTGTTTTCAAAGCATAATAAGTGTCAAAATATTAGAAATTTTGCTAAACAATATTGATAACAACTTGCGACATGTATCATTGCAATTCTTACTTTGAAAGTTACCACAACACATCTTCATTGGTTTTGGAAAATCACCGTTATTTGCTGCACATAAAAATATAACTTAAAATTTGTTAGTTAGTACATTTTAGTTTGGATTTTGACCACTTTTCACCGGATAAACTTCACACTGCAAGCATCCGTACGCACGCATCTAGCGCATAGAAACGGATCTATCGTTATCGTAACGTGCGGAATCAATGGTGCCACTCACGTGTGTTTCCCATAAGCAAATATGGCCCAGCCATCATTCGCCGTTCCGCTCTCAACAAACAATTGCTGCTCGGAGGCGAACTTCTCATTATGCGCCTTTCTCCAGTGCTATCTGCTGGGCCGCTGCCTGCATTCGCCCGTCATCGTCGTTGTTGTTGTCGTCGTCGTCGGCGGCGATTGGGCTTGTATTTATAGGCAGAGGTTTGTTTTAGTTAAGAAAATCTGCGAGGTAAAACGGATATACCTTCTTTTTTCCTGTAAGCTTCAGATAATATTGAAATGAGATAGAATAAAAGTTAAGCTTTGTACCCTGTTTTACCACACCCGTACCGGTTGTACCGGGGCTCGTCTCGGTCATGTCGGGGTCCTTTTGTGCATCCCACATAACCAATATATTTCATTATGTTTCTTTACGCTTGTGCACATTAGGCCAAACCCCTTATCCGACAACGCTGACGACGATTGTTCCGATCGCGGCACACTCGCCCGGACATATCCTGTTGACAAAACCGAGAGTATACCGGAGAAGGATGGTTGTTATCGCAGACCACATGCCAATAAGACCGCCATTGTAGCGCAATGGTTCGCGTACGCATTCGTTCTCGAAGATAGTTTGCGGTTACAGTTATGAATTCGGTTCATAGCTGTGCGTGGCTTCTGGAGAAATTCGCAAGCCACGGGTTGGAGAAGGAGGAGGTGCAACGTGGGGGTGGTATTCACACGATGTCATCTAATGTTTGTTGTCGAGGAAGAATGCAAACATATTACTGGAGAACTTCTGCAATGGTTGATGCTTGGAGGCAGCCGCAATCTGAGAGCTAAGTGACCTATACATGTCTGCGACGGTGGCCTGGTTGGCAAACAAACGACCGAAAAGACGAAGCGAAATTTCCGTTGTTGACAATACGGACAGTTGGCCCAGCAAATGCAGGCCTGAAGAATGTTGTCGGCATGGAATCAATGTTACCTACTGCAGCTCGCAATGTTGGCCCTAAACTGTTCCAGCAATGATGGCGATATTTACCCTAAACCAATCTCACTGTGTTTCTGCTCAAATACGATAGAGCTGAATATCGCCATTTTGAGGGAAATTCCACTATGCTACGGTGGCCGAATTCCCAAGCTAACGCAAATACTGGGCAGATGCAGTAGTAACGATGTAGTCTTCGCCACACGAGCGCACACAGGATCCATAATTTATTATGTTAGGCAAATAATTCAATTGAATACTAAATATTCCAAATAGTGTCGCAGACCAAAACTATGCCGGTCCGCTTTCTTGGTCGCGCACAGGCACATAGAGTTATGCTGTGGTCCTACCAGAGTACGTACCATCGCCGATCGATTGGGTGGATTGAATTCCCCGCCCTCAACGGTTGGCCTGGCCAGGTCTGCGGTGTGGCATCGGCGAAAAAGCTAATACTGTAGTCGAAACGCGAGAACCGAATGCAACAATTAGAGCGAAGTATGCAAATGTGCAATTTATGAACAAAAATTACTCCAACGTTCGCTACGGGGCTCGGCATCCACGGCGGGGGCTGAACAAATGGGCCGGATTGGAGGCGGTGTTTGTTTTGTTGCAGCCAGCAGCCAGCAGAGGTAACGGAGGATCCCATCGTATCGATCCCGTACGATGCGATGCCTGGTTGCACGTTAGTGCAGCAGTGTAAGCATCACAATAACCTGTACCAGGTGGGTTGTATGCGGAAACAAAGTACACCCGAAGATGTGGGCACGGCATCACATTTTGCTAAGCGATTAGAATCAATTTTCAATTTTCGCTGTAATTTATACCTTTATTCTTCGCCATATGTGAAGAAGAGTCATACGCGTTGCCAAGAGGCCTCAGGGTGGTTGAATTTTCGTCGAAACATATAAGTAAATGTCCACACAGGTTGCCAATAGACGCACTTTGTTTGTCCATTCAACCAGATCAGTTATTTTTTCTCAAACAGATTAAATATTTTATAGTCACCCCGCCAATCGCCGGTACAGATTTACCATTTATAGACCAAATGCGTTTGTGTCGTCTAAGAACAATCAGCAACCAGTCGTTCAGTGGGATCAAACGGGACGACTGGAGCGGCAAGGAAACCCTTCCCTCTGCTTTCTCGCTGTTCGCCTACAGTAACATTCGTTAGGTTTTCCATTTGCGGAATACGACAACGACATCCGCCGTCTTCCCGTTTTCCACGCCCTGTGACCTACTGCCGCACAATTTCGCTTGCTATAATGGGCATGACACGAGATATGCGTTTAAGAAAAGAATAAATTGCATACTCCTCCATATCGACACGCTCCCCCTTCCGGTCGCCGAAATCCTTAAGGCGGGGGTAACTGGGATCGAACGGCCCGAAAACATACACTACAATTCCAAGCGAGGGAATCGGAATGGTAAACCGTTTACCGTCTGAAGCTGAACTCAACATAAACCTGGTAGTTAAAGGTGGCAAACGGTTCGGGCCATTCCGGTTGATGGCAAGCAAAAAACAATAGCAATAAAATATGTGTAATGATAACAATGTATGCACAAATATCTACGATTTCTTTTTAGGTTTACAGGTTCCGGTTCGGTTGGATTCTGGACCGACAACTGGAACTGCGAACGCTCTCCGAGCATCTTTGTGCTTGGTTTTGCAGCCTTAGCCACACGGTTCTTTGTGGCTTCACGGTCATCCTAGCGCACCAACCGAAAGCACATGAATGGGAATTTTATGCAACCGAGCGATGGCACGGGCATGTGTGAAGAAGCAGCATTTAAAATTTATGTTTCTATTTTATTCACTTTCCCCGTGGACCGGTGGATTCTGCTTGCAAAATAAGAGCTCTGATCCGCAAGCCCTCTGCGTTCACTGATTGCCGTTGTTCACCATGGCCGACATGTCACTTGGGTTGCCATGCATTTACCACGGGGCCGAGGGCTCAGGGTTTCAGTCACATGGTGACAACAGGGCGGTATGTTATTTGGTGCAGATGATGTGGACCGATGGTTTGCTTATTTATGCTGATGATAAGTTACTGGGATTCGTGCCACACCACACATAAAAGCTTCTGTTTGACATTTGACAACTATATTGTCACTTCTTCTCGTGTAATGAATTATGTCTGATACCAGTGCATAATATCTGAAATTTCACTATTTTACTAACTGATTCTGGTTGTAATTTATGGTAAAGTGTACCACACAATCAGCATTTTTCAATGTTTCACAGGAACTTCCTGCTTACCGAGCATTCGTTATACAAATCAGTCACTGCATTGAATTTTAATATCGTAATTGCGGAATTTACGGCAATAAATAACGTATATAATATGGCAAATAATAGAAAATGATTTTCAATGTGCACTGAAAAAAATCTAGCTTAAAGATCACAACATTATAAAAAATCAATGTGATTTTTAGTTTTAATTTGATGTTGTCGATTGCGGTCTTTCTAAGGTAGTTATGAATTGAAAGGTTTTGCTAGTTATATTGGCTTTTTGATTTGATAACAAAGTTTTGTCGTGCGACGAGAATGTGTTCAATGCGTAAAACTTTTGTGCATCAATAAATGAAAATCAATGTTCGTTGTCTTAGGAAATCACAGAACGTCGAGATCTGGTGATATAAAAACATTTAGCATTTTAAAAATCGATCTTATAAGACAAAGTTTTTAAGCTGTAAGAGTGAACTGGGTTAAACCCAAAGGATTTCATTATATTTGCGGAGATATTCATGCCAATAGTATTGAAACATATCCCATTAAATCGTATACCATTGCCAGAATTGAGGTAGGGTAGTTAATTTTGTCGAAAATTCAGGAAAATTGCCAAAAATAGAGAATTAGAAATATTGAAGACAATAGAGATTACTTCAAATTGAATGCCTTCTACCAGCTTGAAAATTGTGTCCAAATAGTTGATTTTCGCCGAAAACTGCTTTTTCGGAGTAATATCTAATCTCAACGTATTATTTCAAGACATTTGGCATCAAATAGAACTTCGATTTCAGAAGTACTTTACGCTTCCCATGTTTTTATTAGTCGAAAAGTGAAATTTGACTGCTTTGATGGTTCACTTATTGTGGTCTGATTCAGCTCAAATTTTGCCACTTGCCTTGAGAAGACGAAACTTTTAAAACCTACCGCTCCTTGAAATTCGATGGTCAAATTCCATTGGCATCTTAATCAGTATACACCGGATTCTCTTTTTGCACGGGCTTTTTTTACACGGATTGCTTTTCTCCATTACTCAAAAACAGTACAAGATATCGACCTCATTTCAATCACGTTTCATATATTACGCCATGAGTGATCCAGGATCATATATCAGATTTTGAAAAAAATCATAATTTTGGTGTAAATAGGCTAACGACTCCTATATTCATCTCATCACGCCTTTTTGATGAATTTATCGTCAAATTTTACCATATTTTCAACGTAAAACTTTCAGCCACTTGAGAAAATCGGGAAGCAAATAGATTTACTTTTAAAAATTTGTTTAAATTTGACGGTAAATTAAACAAATGAGATAAATAAGATGAACATAGGTGCACCAAGCTGTTGAGATGAAAAATGGAACGATTACCCTACTCAAAATTTAAAATATTGCATTTTGGTCTCCAGATTTACCACTATCACTATCAACGAGGTTCAAACATTTTAAGATGATTTTCTTCTTTATATTTGCAAATTAAAAAAAGTTTTTTTTTTACGCTGGTCCATACAAATTTGGACCGCATCCCCCGTGCAAAAAAGAACCGGGTGTAATTGTTTCAGTAGTCTACAAAACGTGTGAACAATTTGGTAGGGTAGTCTCTTTTTATTGGCATTTCTGTCCAGGAGTAATGATTTGAAAAACCGAGTAAATAAACTATTGGGTGCACAGAATTTCTTTGTGTAACAAGTTTGAAGGAAGTCGACGAAACCGTCTAACAAATGCTAATGAATTCGATGTTCAATATATTTATGTTTGTATGTATGTTTCACCAAATCTCTGGAACGCCTGAACCAATTTCTACCAAACTTGGCATTATTATCATTATACAATAATGTAGGAAGGTGGTATCCAAGACACGACCGCATTTCGTTGGACTACGGTATTTTTATATTCCACTAGCTGACCCGGCAAACTTCGTCCCGCCTATTTTAGTGTTTAATTTAATAATTTCAAACAATTCAAACTCATTGATTCCTTGTGATTGGTTTATATCGTTTGCAATGATTGGTTTAATCGGAATGACAACATCCTCGACTTTTGGCTTTTGTACGTGACCTCTATTCCGCATATATTAGAAGCATTTCAGTTATTTTCGTTGTTCTCCAGGAACTTAAAGTGGTCATCTTCTTATTCAAAATGGTGTCCAGGGTCAATGCTTGGCTTCTTCACATCATTTCGTTTACGGACATATCCATATGTAGTAGTATTCGGTTATTTCCGGCTGTTTTCCAGAAGTTGCCATTTTTCAATTCAAACTGGTGTCTGAGGTCAATTTTCAGCTCTTTGCATCATCCGGTGATACTCATATTGGGTGGTATTTGGTCACTTTGGGCTATTTTTCAGGAACCGTAAGTCGCCATCTTGGATTTTAAAATGGCATTTGGAGAAAAATTTCTGGTCCCTGAGCGTCATTCTGTATAAAAAACACCCATATTGAGTGTTATTTGGTCGTTTTCGGCTGTTTTCCAGAAACCGGATGTCACCATCTTCGAATTCGAAATGGTGTCTGTGGTCGATTCTAGCTCGTGGGTATCATTCTGGTTCCGAAGATACTCATATTGTATGAAAATCGGTCATTTTCGGCCGTTGCCATCTTACAATTCATAATGGTGTCTAAGGTCAATTTTCAGCTTCATTCTAGTTCCAGATCATATTGGGTGGTATTTGGTCACTTTAGGCTGTTTTCCAGACACCGGAAGTCGCCATCTCACAATTCAAAATGTTGTCTAAGGTCGATTTGTGGCTTCAGTGCATCATAACAATCCCGGAAATACCCATATTGGGTGGTATTTGGTCATTTGCCGCTATTTTTCAGAAGCCGGAAGTCGCCATCTTGAATTTCGGAATGGTATTAGGAGACATGCCAGAAGAAGGAAGGGTGTCGAAACATTATGAACATGTTTGTTGCACCTAAAAACATTCATCTGCAAAATTTGGTTATATTTGCTTGATTGGTTCTCGAGCTGTGCGAAATTTGAGTTTCATTTGTATGGGACCCCTCCCTTGTAGAAGAGGGAGGAGTGTCAAACCATTATGGATACATTTGTTACCCCTAAAAACATCTTCCTACCAAATTTAGTTCTATTTACTTGGTTAGTTCTCGAGATGTGCAGAAATTTGTGTTTCATTTGTATGGGACCCCTCCCTTCCAGAAAAGGGAAGGGTGTCAAATCAACATGGACATATTTGCTACTCCCAATAACATCCACATGCCAAATTTGGTTCCATTCGCTTGGTTAGTTTTCGAGATGTGCAGAAATGTGTGTTTCATTTGTATGAGACGAACGAACTACCTTAGTCACCTTTCCCGGCCTCTAAAACATATACACAATTTCACGCCGATCGGTTCGGTAGTTTCCAAGCCTATATGAATCAGACAGACAGACAGACAGAGCTGCATTTTTATATGTTTAGATTAAAAAAATAGTAGAGGGAATTGTAATTATAGTATTTACTGCAATTTTATCTCACAGTGCATTTCTGAATGCGGAGACGTAAAAGCGTTTTAAATATAATATATACTAAAAGAATGTCACTTCAGAAAAACCTGTTATCGTAGCTGCACTACCAAGACAGTCATTTAATTTAACAAATTGGGTAAAATTTTCATATTTGAGCAAAAAGCATGCTCAACGAGACTATCTGAAATTGGAGACCAGACCGACTCAAGCGGAGATTCAAAATTTGGAAATTGTTTGACATTAAACCGATCAAACTCATGCTAGGTTGGCTCCGGCCCTGCATATAACTTTATGTATTTTAGGAAATTACGTATATTTCAATAATTTTAAAAAGCAAGAACTCAATTACACGCTTTTTGTGTAATTGCCATCATGGTTTTGGCGAGTGGCAGGAGAATATTTTACTTCTTTAATTATGATTTAGAGCATCTAGAAATGTTTTGTTATTTTGCACGATAGAGACAAGTTTGTTTTTTCTCTGTGTGGGAGAGACTAAAACAAAACCGCGCACCGAGAAACAAAAACGAAAATTTAATGTATGCTCATTGAGAAAACTTTACCGGTAATTTATGGTACTTGAAAGAACTTGTTTTGATCTTAAATGAAATTTCTAGCAAATAAGTGTTGATCGGCAGTATTTTTTCATCGGTGAATAAAGATTGACTGAAGAAGTTCAAATCGCTGCTGTACAGTCGAATTATTCAACCGTGTTCGCTTAGGTGTTTTAATATTTTTAATGAGGTGTTAATGAATAAACGAGCAAATACTCAATCTTCAGTAACACCCACCATAGCTACCCAACACACGTGCTATGGCAATCCATGCACACGAACGAAAAAGAAAATAAATTCGATGGCATGCGCTTTTATAAACGACTAATATTTGCCACCATCCGCTTGCTGTTGCTCCAAAGGAACCGTCCGTTTTGCCGATCAATAAACAAATGAGAAATTCAATTCGATGGCATGCGCTTTTAAAAGCGACCAACATTTGCCACCACTAGCTTTCTGCTGCTTCAGAGAGAACCGTCTGCTTGCCAGCCAACGCACGAATGAGAAATTTAATTCGAAAAAAATCTGATCAGTTGTTGCTAAAACCTCGATATTCTGGAAAGAAATGACTTATATATAAACGCTCAAAACTTGACCATTTTTTCCTGGTTTTCCCTGGTTGAATTATTAGTTTTCAAATTCAGGTGCCTAACTTCGAGATTGACGTTAGTCCAACGTCAAAAAATGATCATAAATGTATTGGATGGAAGGGAAAGCAATTGCAGGGGACTCAAAATGAAATAATAGCCTAGATTTTTCGTGCTTCATGGGAATCTTCTGAATGATATCGATAATTATTTTCAGGTCTTAGATCATGTCTGAAGGTCGAATGTAGATGTTCAGAGACCGAAATATGATTTTTTATCTCTAGATGTCGAGTTCCGGTTGAAGGTAATCTGTATAAAACAGTGAAAAACTTACGAAAGCCCTAGGAAATCGATATCCGACACCATTTTGAAATTCAAAATGGGTACTAACGGCTCCGGAAAATGTGCGAAAATCAATCGTGAAACCAAAAATATAGATTATTTTATAAAACGGGTTGACATTCAGAGAACAAATATGGATATACGATTCGGTTTCTGAAAAGCCTGGTAAAATCAAGCAAAACGTACAAATAACCCGATATCGGGCGATATTTTGAAATTCAAGATTCCGGTTTTTGGAAACTCGTGAAAAATATTCCTCAATATGGGTAATATTGGAATCGGAATAACATCCAGAGATCAAGTTCCAACATCCGACGCCATATTCGAGTTCAAGATCCGTTCTCTGGAATACTGAATAATCGAAGAAAAGATCTAAATAAATTGTTTTTTCTAGCACCGCTATGACTTGACATCATTTAGATCTTTTTCTCAAACCAAACATTGATAGACATGTAATTAGCGACATCCAGTTTCTTGAAGGCTGTATAAAACCAAGGAAATGGTGAAAAATAATCATCAGGAACTGAAAATTGGTTTCTGATGCCAATATGATATCAAGAATGTGTTTTTCAGTTTCTGGAAAGCTGTGAATAGCTCAAAAAATATTTAGAAAACTTCAAATGGTAAAATTCTTAAAACCTGGATGACACCCAAAACCGAAAATTATTGTTGAGAAAATTTGTTGAGAAGTGATGTTCATCACTTTGTTGAAAGTGGTAAAAATTTGAAGCAGAATGTGAAACCTTCTTCCTTAAAATGTTATATGAAATATAAAATTCGGTTACGCAGTTGATCTAATTGATATTGTTCCCTTTCTTTTGGAAGTGTATTCGACCTAGAGTGGCCAAAACTGTCCAATGTTTTTTTCAGAATCAGAATTGTGTCCACGGGCTGTTGACTCCTGAGACTTCCTTCCTCAGACTGTTAACTCCATTTTGAAAAAAAAAAAATCGGCTTCTGATATCTTGCATACAGCATAAAATGGCCATATAACAACCAATGACGGTATATCTGATGATGCCGGCAGAACGAAAGTTCTCTATTTTTAAAATCCAATAAGACGAATTCTGGTTTCTGGAGAAGAGCATAAGTGAAAATAACTTCATTCAACAAATATCATCCAATTTAAGTTTTCCTGTAATCAGGATGATTCCCAGAAACCGAAATCAGTTTCAGATGATTTGAAATCGATTCGAAACTTTAATACAAATGTCATTTTGAAACCGAAAATTGCGAGTTTCGGTATGTGCAGAACAGATCTAAAAGGTCACACTACTTTCGGTTTCAGAACTTACTAAACTTCCGGTTTCAGGAAAATACCCTAAAAATTTCAAACACCATTCAATATGGCTATCACCGGAATCGGAATGATTACCAGCTGCCAGGACAAAGCCCGGAAAGGCTAAATGTCTCCCAAGAACAAGTATTTCCAGAATCAAAATGATCCCAAAGACCTCCAGGCGTCATTTTCGATCTAAGATGGTGACTTCTAGTTTCTGAAAACAGTTTAGAGTATCCAGTTTTGAAGTAGGACTACGTCTTTGTTTTCTATATTAGACTACATTTTATAAAATGGTGAAAAAAGGTGAAAAGTTCCAAGGTCAAGCTTTCCCATACATTTTCCTCGCTATTGCCTTGCTTCCTGAACAATAACATGAACGGAATAAATTCCACTGACTACATATTCTGACTCAACAAAGTGCTTTATTCCGTTTCTCTTTCTCGAGACTGCGTGGCCACGCCTTCAATGCAAAAATCTACGCTCGACTCAATACAAAAGACTGCGTGTAGAAAATTCAGCTTCATTCTAGTTTGTCACCTAATTGCGAGTGGAGTATAGCTGTTAGAGGTACGCGACATTAGGAAACGAGAGCTGTATGCGAGTCAACTTCCACGCACTGCGGAACGTCATAACGTCATAACGAATCGGATGGGGCACTCAGATCTTTTTGTGCATTTTATATATTTGTTTATATAACGACTGAAACATTCGTTGTTTTGCTTTCTTCTCGATTAGACGCAAATTGTTCATCTCCGTTTGAGTTCGCAAAATAACAATACACGAGTTATCGTACGGGTGTTTTTTTTGTCGATTAGTTCTTGTGCTGCGCGATAACAATAGCCTGCAGTTTATCGGCAGGAACATCTTCTGCACACTGGTAGGGACAGGCTACCCCGCCAGTGATCTGATACGCAGCTGATATATCAGCAAGAATAATTCTCCCGAGTGGAAGTCAACTACAAGTGGCATCTACAAGGTCGCGTGTAGGATACGGCCACTGTGTCACAACACGAAGCTGGATCGTCATTGTTTGTTCTGCGGAGACACTCGATTAATCCAACTATCAGCCGTGAGGTCGTGACTTAGACGTTCGGTGAAGTATTCACTTTAGAATTCTTATCATTATTATTGTTATTATTATAATTATAATTATAATTATAATTATTATTATTTTTATTTTTATTATTATCATTATTATTATTATTATTATTATTATTATTATTATTATTATTATTATTATTATTATTATTATTATTATTATTATTATTATTATTATTATTATTATTATTATTATTATTATTATTATTATTATTATTATTATTATTATTATTATTATTATTATTATTATTATTATTATTATTATTATTATTATTATTATTATTATTATTATTATTATTATTATTATTATTATTATTATTATTATTATTATTATTATTATTATTATTATTATTATTATTATTATTATTATTATTATTATTATTATTATTATTATTATTATTATTATTATTATTATTATTATTATTATTATTATTATTATTATTATTATTATTATTATTATTATTATTATTATTATTATTATTATTATTATTATTATTATTATTATTATTATTATTATTATTATTATTATTATTATTATTATTATTATTATTATTATTATTATTATTATTATTATTATTATTATTATTATTATTATTATTATTATTATTATTATTATTATTATTATTATTATTATTATTATTATTATTATTATTATTATTATTATTATTATTATTATTATTATTACTATTATTATTATGATTTTTATTATTATTATTATTATTATTATTATTATTATCATTATTATTATTATTATTATTATTATTATTATTATTATTATTATTATTATCATTATTATTATTATTATTATTATTATTATTATTATTATTATTATTATTATTATTATTATTATTATTATTATTATTATTATTATTATTATTATTATTATTATTATTATTATTATTATTATTATTATTATTATTATTATTATTATTATTATTATTATTATTATTATTATTATTATTATTATTATTATTATTATTATTATTATTATTATTATTATTATTATTATTATTTTTATTATTATTATTATTATTATTATTATTATTATTAATATTATTATTATTATTATTATTATTATTATTATTATTATTATTATTATTATTATTATTATTATTATTATTATTATTATTATTATTATTATTATTATTATTATTATTATTATTATTATTATTATTATTATTATTATTATTATTATTATTATTATTATTATTATTATTATTATTATTATTATTATTATTATTATTATTATTATTATTATTATTATTATTATTATTATTATTATTATTATTATTATTATTATTATTATTATTATTATTATTATTATTATTATTATTATTATTATTATTATTATTATTATTATTATTATTATTATTATTATTATTATTATTATTATTATTATTATTATTATTATTATTATTATTATTATTATTATTATTATTATTATTATTATTATTATTATTATTATTATTATTATTATTATTATTATTATTATTATTATTATTATTATTATTATTATTATTATTATTATTATTATTATTATTATTATTATTATTATTTTTATTATTATTATTATTATTATTATTATTATTATTATTATTATTATTATTATTATTATTATTATTATTATTATTATTATTATTATTATTATTATTATTATTATTATTATTATTATTATTATTATTATTATTATTATTATTATTATTATTATTATTATTATTACTATTGTTATTAGTATTAATATAACTGCCTTTTTTTATTTTGATCCATTGTAGTTTGAGAAATTGTTTTTAAAATTTAATATCAACTACTTGAACCCCCCACCCTCCCACATTCGAATATTTATCGTTTGTGTGCGGTAGAGCGTAACGCTCCCGCAAAATGGACGACATGCAGGTGCAACTATTCCTGGATGTGGAAACAAATGGGGAAGAGATTGAGATCTCCCCCATCGATTCCCCTCTACCTTCTCCGCTACCTAGCCCCGTCCCAAGGGTACCGGAAACACGGGTGAAAGCTTACCCAGATGCTTCGAAAGGTCCGTTCGTAGTTTACTTCAGGCCCATAAAGAAGCCTCTAAATGTTATTCGAATCGGCAAGGACCTGGCGAAACAGTTTTCGGACGTAACCGAAATTACAAAGGTTAGACCAAACAAACTGCGAGTTGTTGTGAGTAGCTTGAAGCAAGCAAACGCAATTGCTAGCTACGAGCTCTTCACGAGAGAGTACCGCGTGTACATCCCTGCCAAGGACGTGGAGATCGACGGTGTGGTTACCGAAGGAAGCCTCACGGTCGATGACATTTTGCGTCACGGGGTTGGCTGCTTCAAGCACCCCCTGATTCAAGATGTAAAGATACTGGATGTCAAACAATTGCATTCAGTATCCATCGAAGAAGGGAAGAAGAAATTCCTCCCTTCTGATTCCTTCCGTGTAACATTCGCCGGATCCGCACTGCCGAACTACATCTCTTTGGACAGGGTTCGTCTTCCTGTACGCCTGTTTGTACCGCGGGTCATGCATTGCCAAAACTGCAAGCAGTTAGGTCATACAGCCACCTACTGCTGCAACAAGGCACGCTGCAGCAAGTGCGGAGGCAATCATGCTGAGACCGCTTGCAGTGAGAATACTGAAAAGTGTCTTTACTGCGAGGGAACTCGGCATGACCTTTCGGCGTGTCCCGCGTACAAACAGCGCGAGGAAAAAATTAAGCGTTCCCTCAAGGAACGACCAAAGCGCTCTTTCGAAGAAATGCTGAAGAGTGCTGAGCCACCCTCGACAGGAAACATTTTTTCCTTTTTGCCAACCGATGAGGGTACATCTGACGATCCCGTCGAAGGGTGTTCTTATGCCATGCCAGAAGGATCTAGGAAGAGGAGAATGGTCAACTCTCCTAATCTTTCTCGCAAAGGTCGCAAGATAACCCCTAGCGGAATGACCAATAAGCCAACACAAAAAGGAAGCGGTGAAGAAAAACCGAAGCAAGTACCTCCCGGTTTTAATTTTAAATCAAACCAGGAGTACCCACCGCTTCCTGGGGCACCAAAAACCCCTCGTGCACCCATTTTTCGATCAGAGGATAAAAAAGAAACAGGGTTCATAAATTTCTCTGATATTGTGGACTGGATATTCAAAACATTCAACATAACAGATCTCCTTAAAAAACATTCTTTTTGCCCTTCTCCCTACAGTGAAAACCTTCTTGAAGCAACTAGCAGCAACTTGGCCCCTCATTTCAGCTATCATATATTTCAATGACTAATACGGCGAAAGAGGTTAGGAATTTTATCACTGTATTACAGTGGAATTGCAGAAGTATCATCCTTAAATTCGATCTATTTTCTCATTTAATAAATACATACAATTGTGACGCATTTGCGCTCTGTGAAACCTTACTCAATTCAAACGATCAACTCAATTTCTACGATTTTAACATTATTCGTCGAGATCGAGACTCACACGGTGGAGGGGTACTTTTAGGGATTAAAAAGTGCTATTCCTTCTTCCGAATCGACCTCTCTCGATTTCGAATATTGAAGTCGTTGTCATTCAAACGAATATGAATGGAAAAAACCTATGCCTTGTTTCGTTATATATCCCTCCATCGGCGCGGATTGAACAGAGGCATCTCACTGATATAGCAGAGTTGCTCCCGCGCCTTTTTTGATATTGGGAGATTTTAATTCTCACTAGTAGCGGAGATCGACCGGAATAATTGTTACAGAGGTGGGATGGCTTTCTCGGTCTTGAAGAATTAAAACGACTAGATTTTGGTCAACCTGACGTTTCGACCTTTGGTTTAGGCCTTTATCAAAGGATACTATGGATAAAAATGACATAATTACATGTAGGTACTAACTAACAACACAAAGCTTTAAACTTACACACTAGTCTGCCGTTTTTCGTTTCTTAAACATTTAACACTGATTCTTGAAGGTTTCGCGTTAATTATTTGTCAATGCATAATTTGTCTTAACTTGTCTAATGTCTAATTAATATCGGGAAAAAAAATCGGGAAAAAATATAGTTTGACTTGGCGGAAAACTAAAACTGTATCGGGTTTTTCAAAATTGGGAGTGAGATGCTTTATGGTTGATGTGATTGAGTATCTGTGGTGCTATAATCTGGGCTATTTGTTGGTCTGTTATTATTGAGAGTGATCTGTGATCTGCGAGAGGTGGTGTTTTGGTATGTGTGAAGAATGCCTGCGTAAGTGGTGTTGAGGTTATCTACATCTGTTCTGAAGTTAACTGTGTTTGGTGTGTTCTGGATATGACACATTTCAAGTATTGGTAGATCAGAAGCTTTGTAACTGCGGTCTATTATTTTGGTTTTGCTGAGGTTGAATGTGTGTTCATGATCGATCATGTGTTGTGTGAGAGCTGTTCGTTGTTCGCTGGGCTGGTATGGGGATGCAAGCAATTTGTTGACATTGGATTTGTGTCCACTGATTCTTGTCTTCAATTGATTTTTTGTCATCCCTATATATGATTTGGCACAATCGTTGCAGGGAATCGAATAGATAACATTGCTGTGTTGTAGTGGTTCTATTGGATCTGTCACTGGTCCTAACAGATTTCTCGTTGTTTTGATGGTTTTTAATGCTATCTTAACTAGGGGATAGTCTTTTTTCAGGATGCTAATTAGAATGGAGCTGAGTGTCGGAATGTTGACCATGGTGCGGTAGGTTATTTCAGGAACGACGTTGTCTCCCGGTGTGCTGTTGGTGGTTGGTGTTGCAGGTGCAGTTATCGGTTGTTTGATGCTATTCGTGAGGCGGTTTATCAGAGCGGATGGATAGCTGTTGCGGCGGAGATGTTGAAAGATGATGTGTTTTTGTTGTGTTATGCTGCTGTTGGTGGTCAGACTGGTGACGCGATGAATGAAGTTAGTTGCGACGTTTATCTTCATTGCGAGTGGGTGAAACGAATGGTAATTGAGCAGACGTCCAGATGCTATTGGTTTCGAATACCATTCTGTGCTGAGTGTTTGATTGGCGGGCAGACTAGTGTGTAAGTTTAAAGCTTTGTGTTGTTAGTTAGTACCTACATGTAATTATGTCATTTTTATCCATAGTATCCTTTGATAAAGGCCTAAACCAAAGGTCGAAACGTCAGGTTGACCAAAATCTAGTCGTTTTAATTCTTCAAGACCGAGAAAGCCATCCCACCTCTGTATTAATTCTCACTGTTCGCTATGGGGGTCGCTGTACGACGACAACCGATCTTCTTTAATCTGTAACTTAATCGACGACTTCAATATGACACTTTTGAATACTGGGGAAGCGACACGTGTACCTAATCCTCCAGCACGCGAAAGCGTGCTTGACCTATCCCTTTGCTCGACATCACTAGCGTTAGATTGCCAGTGGAAAGTAATCAATGATCCACACGGTAGTGATCACCTACCAATCGTTATCTCAACTGCTAATGGGTCAACTCCAACGGATCCAATCAATATTGCGTATGACCTCACACGTAACATTGATTGGAAGTCCTATGAGACCATAATATCGCAAAGAATCGAGTCCCACGTGGAACTTCCTCCGGAGGAAGAATACGCGTTTCTTTCTGGCTTGATCATCGACGCCACGACTCAAGCTCAGACGAAACCGATACCCGGGGTAACGATTAGACGGCGCCTTCCCTCCAAGTGGTGGGACAAAGAGTGCTCAGACCTGTACGCGCGAAGGTCCTCGGTGTATTTGGCCTTCCGAGAACAAGGCACTATCGATTTGCTCCGAAAGTACGATGTACTGGATAGACAAATGAAGAGCTTGATAAAAGCAGAAAAACGCGGATACTGGCGGCGGTTTGTGAACGCGTTGTCGAGGGAAACAGCGATGAGCACTCTTTGGGATACCGCCAGGCGCATGCGGAATCGTAACGTCTCGAATGAGTCCGAGGAGTATTCAGATCGCTGGATACTCGATTTCGCCAAAGAGGTCTGTCCGGACTCTGTTCCCGAGCAGAAGACCTTTCGCGACGCGTTTTTAGTAGCTACGGAAGAGCCTCCATTTTCGATGTTGGAATTTTCAATGGCTCTCCTCTCGTGCAACAATAAAGCTCCAGGGTTGGATAGAATTGAATTCAACTTGTTGAAGAATCTACCTGACTCTACGAAAAGACGGATGTTGAACTTGTTCAACAATTTCCTTGAGCTAAACATTGTTCTGCACGACTGGAGGGAGGTAAAAGTCATTGCCAAGCATGGAAAAGTTCACTCACTAGCAGTATTTCATGCAAATGTGTTCTTTGATTTATCAGTTATCGTTCAACTATTTCCACTCGCGTACAAGTTTTCCATAGAAACGCTGCTGATTGTTTTTCGCTTCTAAGAGTTCCGAATACCATAGAAGGAGACTGAATGATTCAAACACGATAGTATTTATTGTATCCAAGTTCACTTGCATTCAAAATTATCGCGAGAAGCTTTGAGATATTATCGCCAGTGATACAAAATTATGAATCCAAATGAACGTTAGATTGCGTTCAATTGTTTGCTTGCCGGAGCAAATAGGTATCATCAATGCTTACGGAAATTGTAGCATGGTGCATTAGCATCTGATACTTGAAATCACCAAGAATCATCGTGGTATATCACGGTGAAAGCACGACGTGGAGTAGCCGAATTCAGCCTACAAGCAGCCAACATTTGAAAGAATCATTGCGATCGCTTGAGTGCAATCATTTACGATTCTTTCGTGAAACACTCGCTAGATGTAGCTCGCTCCGCCTAAAGCAGGCAATACTGAAACAAAATCATCAAAGAAAGCTACCATATATTTCTTTGCTCTAAGTTGTCGTTTGCAAGCTTGAGAATGTGTAACTTTTAATAGCGATGGTTTGCTAGGATTGAAAGCTTATAAATAGCACGTTCAGAAATGATACCCGAATGATTGTTATGCGATACGAGTTTTTCCATCCTTGGTCATTGCTATTCAAAAACCCGGAAAACCCGCCTCTGATCACAATTCTTATAGGCCGATTGCCATGCCGGGGCAAAGGAACGAAGTTATAGGCCGGGGCAAAGGAACGAACGATTGCCTAGCGTTGCTTTCTACCGAAATTCAACTCGCCTTTGCTCGAAAAGAGCAAATGGCTTCTGCATTCTTGGACATTAAGGGGGCTTTTGACTCTGTCTCTGTTGAAGTTTTAACCGAGAAACTTCATTCGCAGGAACTTTCACCAAATTTGAATAATTTTTTGCTCAATTTGTTGTCAGAAAAGCATATGTATTTCTCACATGGTGATTCGACAACTTCCCGAATTAGTTACATGGGTCTTCCCCAGGGCTCATGTTTAAGCCCTCTCTTATATAATTTTTACGTTAATGACATCGATAAATGTCTTGCAAATTCATGCACGCTACGGCAACTTGCAGACGATAGCGTTGTATCCATTACTGGAAGCGAGGCTAACGATCTGCAAGGACCGTTGCAAGATACCTTAGACAATTTGTCTGAACGGGCTCTTAAGCTGGGTATCGAATTCTCTCCGAAGAAAACTGAGCTGGTCGTTTTTTCTAGGAAGCATAACCCAGCTCAGCTGCAGCTCCTACTAACGGGTAAAACGATCTCTCAGGTTTTAGTCGCTAAATATCTCGGGGTCTGGTTCGACTCTAAATGCACCTGGGCTTGTCATATTAGGTATCTAACACGAAAATGCCAACAGAGGATTAATTTTCTTCGTACGGTTACCGGAACCTGGTGGGGAGCCCACCCAGGAGACCTTCTAAGGCTTTACCAAACAACGATATTGTCTGTAATTGAGTACGGGTGTTTCTGCTTCCGCTCCGCAGCAAACACACATTTGATCAAACTGGAACGAATACAATATCGTTGTTTGCGTATTGCCTTAGGTTGCATGCAGCCGACCCATACGATGAGTCTTGAAGTGCTAGCGGGTATTCTTCCGTTGAAACATCGTTTTTGGAATCTCTCTTACCGGTTGCTAATTCGATGCACAATTATGAACCCATTAGTAATTGAAAATTTCGAGAGGTTGGTCGACCTTCAATCTCAATCCAGATTTATGACTTTATATTTTGACTATATGGCTCAAGATATTAATCCTTCTTCATACGATTCCTCCAATGTCGCACTTTTAGATACTTCTAATAATGCTATATTCTTCGACACCACCATGAAACAAGACATTTCTGGTATCCCGGAACAATTGCGACCCCAAGAGATCCCTAAAAATTTTTCCAATAAGTTTAAACATGTTAGTTATGATAAAAGGTTTTACACTGACGGATCTAATCTAGATGAGTCCACTGGCTTCAGTGCTTTCCACGAAAAATTTTACCGCCTCCTACAAACTCGATGCTCCTGCTTCCGTGTACGTCGCAGAACTTGCTGCTATTCAGTACTCTCTTGGGACCATCGAAACCCTGCCCATAGACCACTACTTCATCTTCACAGACAGTCTCAGTGCCATTGAGGCTCTGCGATCGATGAAGACGATAAAAATTACCGGGTTACCTTAGCGTGGGTCCCTTCTCACTGTTCCATTCCGGGCAATGAAAAGGCTGACGCTTTAGCTAAGGTGGGTGCTATTGATGGCGATATTTATGTAAGGCCAATTGCTTATGATGAATTTTATAGCATTTTGCGTCAGAGAACACTCAACAGTTGGCAATCATCATGGAACTCAGATGAACTGGAACGGTGGCTACATTCCATTTTTCCTAAGGTATCGACGAAAGCATGGTTCAAGGGGTTGGATGTAGGTCGGGACCTTATTCGCGTGATGTCCAGACTTATGTCCAATCACTATACGTTAAACACGCATCTCTTTCGTGTAGGGCTTGTAGACAGTAATTACTGCGTTTGTGGCGATGGCTACCATGACATCGAGCATGTTGTTTGGTCGTGTACCGAATACTGTGGTGTTAGGTCTGAGCTTATAGATTCCCTTCGGGCCCGAGGAAAACAACCGAACGTACCCGTTAGAGACATTCTGGGAAGCGGTGATCTCCAGTACATGACACAGCTATACGGGTTTATAAAAAATGCTGGCATTAAAATTTGATTTCTTTTATCTATTTGCTAGAATACAATTTCTGTCACAAACTGAAAGAGAATGATACACCCGGCTGGAGACACTAAAACGAAGACTCGGCATCTCTATGTTTACGCAGACACCTCAGACCAAAACTGCTCAAATAGAACATCACTGGTTAGCCACGTACAAATGAATACATTCTGTAATATAAAATAGTTAAAAACAAAATTGTAACACCCCTCCTCTCACCTTAAATCCCCACTAGCTCGTAGTCGGCCGCGAGAATAAAAAAAGGCCTCCCTCTTTTCCTGCTAATTTAGAATTTAAAAAAAATGTACTTGGCTCAGTTAAACATAAATTGTATCGTGCCGTGTCTTTGGGAGCACCGTGTGCCGTTTAGGTATAAACGTTGTAGCGTATTGTTTTATAAAACGTCGTTACTTTTTAAATATTTATCTAATACATGTACTTCTGTTTTCTGTCAAATATCTAGTTAAAAATATTGAATAAATCTGTCAAAATTATCCACTGCATCGGTCACTTCACCCCTGCTGGATCTATCTCAAAGCGCCCCACGGCTTGCGTCCAAAATCTAACCCTCGGCAAATCGTTGCTGTTGTTGCTGCCACTTCAGTTTAAACCATACTGCTGCTACAGATCCCCGGCTCGTTCATTATCCTGGAACCACCCTTGCCTCGCTGTGGCCCGCTAACTGCAAAACGGTGTTGGTTTTGAATTTTAATTTTTTGTGACATTGCGTGAATAATTTAGCTTAGCAGCATCGGTTGTCTAGCGGATTGGTGAATTGTTTGGCTGGGATTTTCCACCGGTGCGGGTGTCGTTTGCGTCTGGCAGCCATTCGCCAGGCTATGCTTTGCATCAAACTACGAACCGAAGCTGTCGCCGCTTTGGTTTCGGTTTTGTCATACAATGTGTGGGTTAACAGCGTAGATTTCATAGATGGGAAACAGGTACAGTACAAAACTTTCAAAGCTCATAAACGTGAGTTTTCAGTGATAAACATAGCTGACATATCAGACCAACTTCCGCCCGAAATCCTGCCACCATGCATTAGATTTCGAGACGCGCAGTTCTATGCTTTGAAGGACCGACCGATATCAGCAATTTGCATTTAAATGTTTCGGTGTTTGATATATGGGTTCCATTGTTCGACTTTGGGCGTGTTTCCGTTGGAATGGAAGCAAGAAGATTACAATCTGCGTATATCTATTAGAGAACTGCCACTGGAAAGCAAAACCATCGAGTGCCACCTACGCATTTGTGTGCTACACATTATTTCTTGTCCATCGATAGTGTTGTTAGCTTTGGTGAACAAGAGCACAAAATGAATTATGATAGCCGCCATTTGTAATGGCAGCAAGTGAATGTTTGCAATCCTAGTTTGAGGTCCCATATTTTCGGTCGAATTCATTCGTCATTCAGGACCTGACTAACTTGTCTGTATGTCAAATTCAATGAGTTAACCCAAAAAATACTTAATGTTTTCTGTTGTGTCTGTTTTCTATATCTTTCTCTGTTGCTCCGTTATTTGTTTTATTTAACCTTTTTTCAGCTTCCTCTTTTCTGTTTCTTCTATTTTTGTGTTTTGTTTTCTGTTCTTAATATTTTTTTTGTTTCCTTTCCTGTTTTCTGTTAACTGTTTTCTCTTTTCTGTTTTCTGTTATCTGCTCTCTGTGTTCTGGTTTCTGTTTCCTGTTTTCTGTTTTCTATTTTCTATTACCTATTTTCTATTTTCTATTTTTTATTTTTTATTTTCTATTTTCTATTTTCTATTTTCTATTTTTTATTTTCTATTTTCTATGTTCTATTTTCTATTTTCTATTTTCTGTTTTCAGTTTTCAGTTTTCTGTTTTCTGTTTTCTGTTTTCTGTTTTCTGTTTTCTGTTTTCTGTTTTCTGTTTTCTGTTTTCTGTTTTCTGTTTTCTGTTTTCTGTTTTCTGTTTTCTGTTTTCTGTTTTCTGTTTTCTGTTTTCTGTTTTCTGTTTTCTGTTTTCTGTTTTCTGTTTTCTGTTTTCTGTTTTCTGTTTTCTGTTTTCTGTTTTCTGTTTTCTGTTTTCTGTTTTCTGTTTCCTGTTTTCTGTTTTCTGTTTTCTGTTTTCTGTTTTCTGTTTTCTGTTTTCTGTTTTCTGTTTTCTGTTTTCTGTTTTCTGTTTTCTGTTTTCTGTTTTCTGTTTTCTGTTTTCTGTTTTCTGTTTTCTGTTTTCTGTTTTCTGTTTTCTGTTTTCTGTTTTCTGTTTTCTGTTTTCTGTTTTCTGTTTTCTGTTTTCTGTTTTATGTTCTCTGTTTTCTGTTTTCTGTTTTCTGTTTCCTGTTTTCTGTTTTCTGTTTTCTGTTTTCAAATTTCTGTTTTCTGTTTCCTGTTTCCTGTTTCCTGTTTTCTGTTTTCTGTTTTCTGTTTTCTGTTTTCTGTTTTCTGTTTTCTGTTTTATGTTTTATGTTTTATGTTTTCTGTTTTCTGTTTTCTGTTTTCTGTTTTCTGTTTTCTGTTTTCTGTTTTCTGTTTTCTGTTTTCTGTTTTATGTTCTCTGTTTTCTGTTTTCTGTTTTCTGTTTTCTGTTTTCTGTTTTCTGTTTTCAAATTTCTGTTTTCTGTTTCCTGTTTCCTGTTTTCTGTTTTCTGTTTTCTGTTTTCTGTTTTCTGTTTTATGTTTTATGTTTTCTGTTTTTTGTTTTCTGTTTTCTGTTTTCTGTTTTCTGTTTGCTTCCGCCCGAAATCCTGCCACCATGCATCAGATTTCGAGACGCGCAGTTCTATGCTTTGAAGGACCGACCGATATCAGCAATTTGCATTTAAATGTTTCGGTGTTTGATATATGGGTTCCATTGTTCGACTTTGGGCGTGTTTCCGTTGGAATGGAAGCAGGAAGATTACAATCTGCGTATTAGAGAACTGCTACTGGAAAGCAAAACCATCGAGTGCCACCTACGCATTTGTGTGCTACACATTATTTCTTGTCCATCGATAGTGTTGTTAGCTTTGGTGAACAAGAGCACAAAATGAATTATGATAGCCGCCATTTGTAATGGCAGCAAGTTAATGTTTGCAATCCTAGTTTGAGGTCCCATATTTTCGGTCGAATTCAATCGTCATTCAGGACCTGACTAACTTGTCTGTATGTCAAATTCAATGAGTTAACCCAAAAATTACTTAATGTTTTCTGTTGTGTCTATTTTCTATATCTTTTTCTGTTGTTCCGTTATTTGTTTTATTTAACTTTTTTTCAGCTTCCTCTTTTCTGTTTCTTCTATTTTTGTGTTTTGTTTTCTGTTATTAATTTTTTTTTGTTTCCTTTCCTGTTTTCTGTTAACTGTTTTCTCTTTTCTGTTATCTGCTTTCTGTGTTCTGGTTTCTGTTCCCTGTTTTCTGTTTTCTATTTTCTTTTCACTATTTACTATTTTCTATTTTTTATTTCCTATTTTCTATTTTCTATTTTCTATTTTCTATTTTCTATTTTGTATTTTGTATTTTGTATTTTGTATTTTGTATTTTGTATTTTGTATTTTGTATTTTCTATTTTCTATTTTCTATTTTCTATTTTCTATTTTCTATTTTCTATTTTCCATTTTCTATTTTCTATTTTATATTTTCTATTTTCTGTTTTCTGTTTTCTGTTTTCTGTTTTCAGTTTTCTGTTTTCTGTTTTCTGTTTTCTGTTTTCTGTTTTCTGTTTTCTGTTTTCTGTTTTCTGTTTTCTGTTTTCTGTTTTCTGTTTTCTGTTTTCTGTTTTCTGTTTTCTGTTTTCTGTTTTCTGTTTTCTGTTTCCTGTTTTCAAATTTCTGTTTTCTGTTTTCTGTTTTCTGTTTTTTGTTTTCTGTTTTCTGTTTTCTGTTTCCTGTTTTCTGTTTTCTGTTTTCTGTTTTCTGTTTTCTGTTTTCTGTTTTCTGTTTTCTGTTTTCTGTTTTCTGTTTTCTGTTTTCTGTTTTCTGTTTTCTGTTTTCTGTTTTCTGTTTTCTGTTTTCTATTTTCTGTTTTCTGTTTTCTGTTTTCTGTTTTCTGTTTTCTGTTTTCTGTTTTCGGTTTTCTGTTTTCTGTTTTCTATTTTCTATTTTCTATTTTCTATTTTCTATTTTCTATTTTCTATTTTCTATTTTCTATTTTCTATTTTCTATTTTCTATTTTCTATTTTCTATTTTCTATTTTCTATTTTCTATTTTCTGTTTTCTGTTTTCTGTTTTCTGTTTTCTGTTTTCTGTTTTCTGTTTTCTGTTTTCTGTTTTCTGTTTTCTGTTTTCTGTTTTCTGTTTTCTGTTTTCTGTTTTCTGTTTTCTGTTTTCTGTTTTCTGTTTTCTGTTTTCTGTTTTCTGTTTTCTGTTTTCTGTTTTCTGTTTTATGTTTTATGTTTTCTGTTTTCTGTTTTCTGTTTTCTGTTTTCTGTTTTCTGTTTTCTGTTTTCTGTTTTCTGTTTTCTGTTTTCTGTTTTCTGTTTTCTGTTTTCTGTTTTCTGTTTTCTGTTTTCTGTTTTCTGTTTTCTGTTTTCTGTTTTCTGTTTTCTGTTTTCTGTTTTCTATTTTCTGTTTTCTGTTTTCTGTTTTCTGTTTTCTGTTTTCTGTTTTCTGTTTTCTGTTTTCTGTTTTCTGTTTTCTGTTTTCTGTTTTATGTTTAATGTTTTCTGTTTTCTGTTTCCTGTTTTCTGTTTTCTGTTTTCTGTGAACGAAAGAAAAACATAAAAAAACACTACAAGATAACAATTAAACAAACAACGAAGAAACAAGGTGATGAAAACACTATAATAACATGAACATTGTTGATCAAGTAAAAAAACAGTAAAAAAGAAAAGCAATTGAGAAAGAATACGAGTAAGAATATAAAAACACAAAATTAGAAAAATACAAAAATACAAAAATACAAAAATACAAAAATACAAAAATACAAAAATACAAAAATACAAAAATACAAAAATACAAAAATACAAAAATACAAAAATACAAAAATACAAAAATACAAAAATACAAAAATACAAAAATACAAAAATACAAAAATACAAAAATACAAAAATTCTAAAATACAAAAATACAAAAATACAAAAATACAAAAATACATAAATACAAAAATACAAAAATACAAAAATACATAAATACATAAATACATAAATACATAAATACATAAATACAAAAATACAAAAATACAAAAATACAAAAATACAAAAATACAAAAATACAAAAATACAAAAATACAAAAATACAAAAATACAAAAATACAAAAATACAAAAATACAAAAATACAAAAATACAAAAATACAAAAATACAAAAATACAAAAATACAAAAATACAAAAATACAAAAATACAAAAATACAAAAATACAAAAATACAAAAATACAAAAATACAAAAATACAAAAATACAAAAATACAAAAATACAAAAATACAAAAATACAAAAATACAAAAATACAAAAATACAAAAATACAAAAATACAAAATATACAAAAATACGAAAATACAAAAATACAAAAATGCAAAAATACAACAATACAAAAATACAAATATTAAAATATACCGAAATACAAAAACACAAAAAATAAAATTTACGAAAATACAACAATTTAAAAATTCAAGAAGGTAAAATTCAAAACCCAAAAATTGGGGATTCGGACAATCCTAGAAACCTAGCATCCAAGAAATAATGGGATTTAAATTTCAAAATCAAAGTACCCAAGTAGCTGGAACTCCAAGAATCCGTGAATCCAGATATCTAAGAATTCAAGAATACAAGAATACAGATATACAGAATAAGACCTCAAGAAATCAAGAATATTTGTATCCAAAAATCCAAAAATGCAAGAACTATGAATACATTTTAAGAATCCTAGAATCCTAAAATTATAGAACCTAATCTGAAAAACCAAGTATGCAAGAATTCAACTTTACATGAATGTAACTAATCTAATAATCCTACAATTCAAGAGTCCATGTATTCGAGAGTTCAGTAAAACAAAAGTCCGAAAATCCAAGAATCCTTGAACACAAGAAACCGAATGTCGAAGAATCAAAAAGTCCAAGAGTTC
This sequence comes from Wyeomyia smithii, assembly GCF_029784165.1. NCBI lineage: Eukaryota > Metazoa > Arthropoda > Insecta > Diptera > Culicidae > Wyeomyia > Wyeomyia smithii. The sequence goes on from NC_073696.1 coordinate 207,131,888, forward strand.
CACAAGAGTTCAAGAATCTAAATATCCTAATATCCACGTATAACAAAATTCAAGTATACAAAAATCTTAGAATCCAGCAATTCAAAAATCTACGAATGCGAGAGTAGAACTATCAAAAAATCCTAATATTCTAGTATCTAATAATCCTAGAATCCAAGAGTTCTACAATCTAAGAATCCATGAATCCGAAAGTTCACGAATCCATGGAACCAAAAATCCACGAAACCTACAAGAATTCAAGAATCCAAAAATCCAAGAACCAGAGAATTTAGGAATCCTAGTATCCAAGAGTCTAAGAATCCCCAAATCCCAGAATCCTTGAATCCAAGAATTCCTGAATCTAAGAGTTCAAGAATCCGAGAATCTGCAAATTCAAGAATCCAAGAGCACAAGCATCCGAATATCCAAGAATTCAAGAATACAAAAATCCTCAAATCAAACTATACAAGAATAAATAAATAGAATATATAAAAATCCAACAACGAGAATTCAAGAATCCCAGAGTCCACAAATCAAAGAATCTAAGAACACAAGAATCCGAATATTCCAGAGCCCAGAGTCCACGGAACTAAGAATCCAGGAATCCAAGAATACAAAAATCCAAGAATACTATAACCGAAGTGACAAAGAATCCCAAATGAAAAATAATAAAAAAAAATAAAAAAGCGATCAGAACTGCAAAACAAAAGAGGTCCTGGAAACTAGAATGAAGGAAACCTATAAAACGAGATAAAATGAAAACTTCAAAAGAAAACAAGAAGACAATAAAAACAAGGAAAAGCAACAGGAAATAGTAAGACAAGATATCATGAACAATCAAGCAAAAAGCACAGAAAACTAAGAAAACATCGAAACAGATTATAATAAACTAGCATTAGTAAAAAAGTTTGCTTCGTATGCTCTGAATCATGTAGCATAGGTATATTTGTTTGAGGTATCTATTTTAGACCACAAAATTTCTGTTGCTGGTTTCTTTAATGGCATTGAGAGTTCTTTTTGTGTCACAATCAATTAAAAAAGAATTCAATAGGAATGTAACTCACAAGCTATAGCAAAATCCTGAAACCACAAACGCTAGCTAAATTTAAACATTTTCTTTAGAACTAATTGACAGTGTAATTGTAGACAGCGCTTAGTTGGAATCTGAGAAAGTACAGCGTCCCAAACGTGGCGAAAACTTTCAACCTTACCATAATCAATCACTGTTAAAAAACCAGCAGCTTTACCGAGAAAACGTGAATAAATTGCATTCCTTGCCGCCATCGTCGCGTAATGCCGATTTGGGGAACGCCTCGAGGCAGGTTTGGACATGACTAAATCCGCCGCCACTGAATCATTAAATCTTCCATTAGATAAACACGCAGCGTTAAATGCATCTGTGTCGTGTGACCTGCCGCAATGCAGTGCGGCGCAGATCGAGACCGTGTCACCGCGCGGTATGCAAATCGGCAATTTACAAATGCAAAATACTTCGCGAATCCGTAAGATTAAGTAGCACCAGCAGAATATAGGGTGCAACCAAAAAAAAAAAACAACTCAGACGAGAGGTGAGATTGAAACATTACCCAGTCGCACACTCGACAAGCAGCGACGAGACAATGGACGAGGGTCGGAACTTAATTCCGCGGATTTAGATGATTTTCGTCTACGGGTGCGCACTGCCTGAGCACAGAGACGCGCGGCGACAGACGGCAGACAGTAAGAGCGAACCAGTCAGTGCACTGCTTTCGTTGCTACATTAAATTATTACCGGCTCTAGGGGGGTTCTGTGGGTCGGCCGCAGCGGCGGCGGCACTTTTGTGTTGCTTTTATTTTTTGTTAGCGATGTAATTTTCGGTGTACTGTCTCTCTTTACGGGTGAAAAAGGTAGTGCGTCTGTTTCGTCGAAATGCTTTTCTATCGAAAACGTCTATTTTTGATGAATTATGATTCACTTCTTTTGGAATTGTTGATAAACTTTTGTTGTTATAAAAATCATCTGCCTTCGAAATTCTCTGTGCCACTTCTGATTTCCGAGTAATATCAAGAAAAGACCAATTCAAGTACAAAATAAAATATTTGTCAGAAAATTATTAAAGACTTTTGATAGTCAAACGATATGTCACTTTTCGTTTTTGATACCCTGTTTTTTTTTCATCTAGCACTTTACATAACTAAATAAATTCCGAACAAAATCGAATGCTGCGGCTCTAGAGTTATCTATTTTCTTTACAAGAATATTTATATCGAACCGCATTCATTGCAAACCGGCGAGCACCGGAGTAAAAATATATGTAAACGCAGTAATTGGACTCATTTGAAAAAGGGCTAATTAATTAACAGGTGAATGAAAAAATCATCCCGACGCTAAATTGACAAATTGGGTGAGCAATCGATCCACTCGGCGGGCACCTTTCGTTTGGTGGTGGCAGAAAAAAAATAACAACACACACTCACACAATCGAACGAAAATTGGAAAAGCATAAAACCCGCTTTAAACTAAATATGAATAATCACACTTAATTGTTGTGCGGTGGTGTTGGCATGAAATTTGCATTTTAAATTGCCACAACCATGAGACAGACCGCGGCGGGTAAGAACAGTGCCGACAAACCGGGCAGTAATGCGGGCAGAGGAGATTTTGGAGCTCCCATTCAACACTCTGGTTTGGGCTTCATACGTACGTGCCAGTTACTGTCGGTAGGATCAGAGCAAGAGGGTGGGGAGGGGAGGTGGCGACAGCATTACAACCGTGACCGCGTATGGAGTTTCCGAAGCTATCGCATCCACTGCGACTTCGCTGACACTGCTTCGCACTGCCAAAATTGTTAATTTCAATTCTGCACACTCGACCTTTTCCGAGCATGTTCCAGCGATAGCTCCGGAACTGTAATCCTGGGATATTCTCTCGCTTGAGAGCCCCGGACACCGGACAGGGATGCGGTCGAGACAGGCTAGGGATTCACAAAAGCGTGAAACGTTCACTCGGCCGCTGAAAGGAATGGGAAATTATCGATGCTCATGAATATTCACACATAGCATTTTAAATGCGATTTGTGTTACCTTGTGGTGAGTACGTCGGCACCCGTCTTTTCCCGGCTGCATTATCCTCGATGCGAGGGAATGCGTTTGTTTCGTGCTAAATTATGTCTTAATTTGGAATGGAGATTTATATCACGATGCAGTCCGACGGTGGATGGAGGAAACTTCGACTGAACTGATTTGCGTGACTAAGAGGAAATACGGGGAATCGCTCGAGTTTGCGCAGATATACGTTTAGTCATAACCGTAGAAATTGATCAGAATCCCGTTCAACGTATGCCATTCTGATTTTTTTTCTGCTTCCATTAGCCGTAGCAGTTTTACCGGTATGACTCGTTAACGTGAGGATAATACTTGTGGATACGAAAAACAAGAAACACATTTTTAAATGCTTTAGGGTGTGACCCGACGTACATATAAGCTGTTTTGAAATACACTGAATTCTGTTTTTACGCGAGTTTTTTACGTGGTTTTATTTAACACGATTTTTTACGCGATTTTCTCGAAATTACGCGATTTTTTTACGCGATTTTCTTGAAATAACGCGATATGTGACACGGGAAATATTGTTTATGACCCAAGATGTAACACACACACAAACATACACACACACATACACATACATACACACAAACACACACACACTTACCACATAGCGAAAGATTTTGTAACTAAGCGATCTTTTTTTACGCGATTTGCTCCAAATTACGCGATTTGTTCACGGGAATCTCATAATTTGCGTGATTTTTCACGCGCCTTGTATCTTTTTCATGTAAAAGTTCTTGAGTAGGGTCTAGGTAAAAATGGTATTGATAATTACAATTATTTTTAGAGCAGGATTGATTTTTTTGTTCAGTGTGACATCTTCGACACAGTTGCAGTTGATAATCTTGTCGTTTAGAAAAAATACACAGTAAAAAAATTGTATAAAAAAAAATGAGAAATACATTATCTCAAAAAGCTCATTTAAAAAAATATTTTTTTTTTATGAAAACAACAGGATAATAAAACATTAATGGTTATCTGAACATGAAGAAATGAGAAAAAAATCAGTTTTTCTCTAAAATAAACAGAAACAAGGGTTTGTTTGATTGGCATGATGTTGTCGACAAGATTATAAACATTAATTTTGTCCTTTTAGAAAAAATAATCATCGTAAGACAAAAAAGATAACACAGTGCAACAATTTTTTTGACTTGGCTTCTATGTGTAATTTTTTGATGAAGTTTGATGCGAAAATAAATTCCCTCGAGTTTGAACATATTTCAACTTAAGGGGCAATAATGGCGCCATTTCAAATTTTGTAGAAATCGGAAATTTTTTATGTTCATACGGCGCCATTTTGTTTTAAGACAAAATATCAAAATTCTAAGAGTTGTCCACATATTACCATCTTCTTACCCATTTTAAAAAAAGACAAATCTCAAATCAAACAAAAACTAAGCTCAAAACGGTGATTCTACGAAACCGGGTTTGGCATGGTTTTAGTAAATTTCACAATCTTATTTATTAAGTGCTTGCCAAAACAATCTAAAACAATGCTCAGGTTTCGGGATTCGACTTTCTGTTTATTCGACACAGACTTCGCAGCCATATATCACAGTGTACTGAGCAATTGCGGCACTACGATTTTGTTGACGCTGTTGAGTCTCTATGTCTGGAAACGAACATACGACAACTGGCTTGTTATGTTAGACTAGCTTCGTACTTTGAGATTATCTGGGATGTACATTAAATACTTGCAATGGTTTGGAAATGAGCTTGAATGAACTTGGAAAAAATTTCATATATGGAAATTTACTCACAACAGTGTGTTAATTCAACCACTTTGAAAATTAGTAAACATCGATGTTTTTTTCAGAATATTTTTTTATAGAATAAGATCATTTAAAAAAAGCATTGTAAGTATATTCCAATTTATTGCAATTAAACGATCTCTCGATGATGAACTGATATCGGAGCTGATGTTCATCGGTACATTTTAAAGGAACTACCCGAGCAGGAGAAAATATCATTATAATATCACAACCAGATATTGGAAATACACCTCATTTTGATCTTGAAATGGTTTACATAGTTGGTAAAATAACAAAAAGTAATACCAAATTTTGTTCCTAAAAGATGAGAAGCAAAGCTTGATATTTCAATAACAAACCATTAATTTGCATTGAAAGTTACGGAACTGCCTCATTAAGATATTTTCAAGTTATTGAACACTAAATGCATAACTGAATATATATTATAAATAAATCATAAGGAACATTTTTCACTTAAAATCTTACTATTAATGAGGCATTTTAAAAGTAACTCAAATATCTTATTAAAGGCCTATGCCTATGATATGATATCAAAATTTTATAATATTTACATATCCTTGTATGAAACTTGAAAATCTTTCGAATAACACGATAAGTTCTCGAAGCTAAATATGTTTTTGATGAGTTATGATTTTGTTATGCTCTCCTGCCCGGGTAATGACTGTTTCAATTGACGGAATGACTGAGGCAGAGTATGACTCTTCTCTTTCCTGCATCGTGGCAATTGAAATTAGCACCGCATCCCGCATCCGGAGTTCAAAAGCCATGCCTCAGTCATCGTCCTATTTAAAATCATTTGTTTTCTTTTCCAGCACTACAGCTGTCAAAATTGAATTTCATTCGTCATTCGAGTAGGTAATTTTTTGTGACGTCGTAGGAAACAAATCTCGCGTAATTTTTCGAAGGGACCCAAATAACAATGAATTTGTCATCTCATCTCTCACTTTGTTTCGTTAATTACGTCGTCATTATATATATTTTCTAAGCTTTCTTCCCCTCAATCGAGAGATAGTAATACTGTCTTGCTTACTATGCATTGAGTGTTATGAAATATGGAAAAAAACATTATTATTGATCAAAGAGAAAGTAAACAAAGAGAGTCTCTCAATGTTAGATTGGTTGCTTTGAAAAATTACGCGAGAAATGATTTCTAGTCGACAAAAGCTCCCATCTCCTCCAACGCTAACGTTAACCGTGCGCCTCCTTTCACTGTTGAATCGGTGGAGTTGCTAAGTTAATCATTCGACAGCCTTCTAGGAAACAAACTTGAAGGAGAATTTGGATCTAGAGCTCGATAGTAATATTCTAAAGAGAAACTTTCTTCTACAAAGTTATTACATATGATGGAGGGCACATTTCCCTGTAATCACAAATTAGAGTGATCCAAATTTTCGATGAAATCCAGCATCTAACTTTCTTTTTTTTTTTTTTTTATTCTCGCTTATTTTCCGTCGGTCTATTTCCGCCACTGTTGTGGCCAATTACCGACGCCCAGGGAGGCGACTCCACACCCAGGTCCCTAACTCACGACCCGTTTATTAACGGACCGGCGCCAACGGCTTTACTTCCTCATGCGATGGAAGGCGTGATCCCAGAGATTTTTCGCCTCAGAAAACTCCCGGTGTCGGCTAGGGTTGAATCTAGACCAGTTGGGTTGGTTGTGAGTGGATCACGCCACCTCACAACCATCAACACCTATGTCGGCGGTGGGATTCGAACCCAGGCGTCGAGCGTGGTTGGCGGAGACGTTACCAACCACACTAGACCCCCGCCTTGATCTAACTTTCTTATCTTTGCAGATAGAGTTAAATGATACTCTACGATGTTGTAGCCCCCAGCGGTTTAAAGTGGTTGAGATCCAAGGTAGAATCTCTTCATTTGTGGAAATAACAGGTTTACCATATGAGTAACCACTAAAATAATCATCGTAATAAATCGACTGTAGTTGAGTATTCGATATTGATTTGTTTTCAACAGTTTTACAGTGATACTAACATGTTTCTAGAATGAAAAGACAAAAACTAGATTATAATCTATTTTTTGTCCTTTATTCAACAAACATGTTAGTATCACTGTAAATCTGTTAAAAACAATATATAGGGGAGTGAAAATACGAAACAGTCCGTCTATAATATTGAACAATGTCGTTTTCATACTTAAAATACTAACGACAAAAATTGTTTCATTGTAACTCTCTGATGATTTGTGAATTATGAAGTATTTTATATCGGTTGTTCAAAATGATAGAATTTTTTTTTATAAAGTTGCCTTAAATTAACGGAACAGTAACATTATAGAACAATCTTCAGTTCTATCTACAGTTCTAGAAGGCTGCCGAATATTTAACTAAGCGTCTCCACCGGTTAAGCAGTGAAAGAAGGCGCACGGTTAACGTAGGCGTTGGAGTGGATGGGAGTTTTTGTTGCGTAACTAAAATGGCTAGGGGCACCAAAATTCCAAGGAATGGTTGAATAGCTATAATCTTTCATTTTTTCTGGTATGAGCATTTCGAATGCCCTTTTTTTTATTTTGTCGACCAGTTTGAGTATATTGGTCATTCCAATTCAAGTGGGCAGAAGAGAGATCATTTTTCCACGAGATATAATATTTTCAGCAGACAACTTCAAATTTCTCTGTTTCGTTATTTTTTTTAGTTTTCTTTTGTATTTCCGAAAATACCTAATAGGTAAATAAATTGAAATGTCCCCTGAGATTATGTTAAGAAAAGTGTAGTCAATTCCCGATCAGAAGAGCATAACTAAAAAGTTACAAAATTTTATCAACGTGTGATAAAAATAACATATTTTCATATGTACTAATCTTCCATATTCCATATACTCTTGGCAACAAAATTAAATCTGAATGAGCTGTAATAACCAACGTTGAAATGAAATTGTTCTGAATCAAGTTTCTCAAATTTTTCGCTTCTATCACACGCTGTTGTTTCTAACAATGGTTGTTATTATACTGTTATACATGCTATCTTATTTTGTTGGAAAGCTGATACGTTAGTAACAAAGTTTGATATATGTTTGGGGCCATCCACATACCACGTGGACAGTTTTTTAACGATTTATTGCCCCCCCCCCGCGTGCACAACTGGCCATATAAAATCTAAAAATTTTGTATGGACCGTGGACATCACACGACCCCCCCCCTTCCCCCCAAACTGTCCACGTGGTATGTGGATAGCCCCTTTGATACTAGTAGAATCCTTTGTGTTATAATATCATCAAATTGAAAACAAAACCTGAAAGGAGTTTCTCATAACAAACTAACAGCTTCTGTTACTTTTTTGTTCTGTCTTTCTGATCGGGTTGTCATTTTATGCTTGATGAATAATAATGTTACTTTTATCTTCAATACAATTAGCGCAACAGCTCTCAACCTTTTTTTTTGTCCGCGTACCCCTTGCCGATATTTTCCAAATCAATTGTACACCCTTGGCTTGAAAAGTTCTCGCAGACTGGGAGAGCATAGTGATAGATCATTTTGTGGTTGTGTGAATCAGGTTACAAATTAAACTATGATTTGTTCGATCACTACAGTCATGTTTTAAAAGCAAGTTTGAACAACAAATGGAGTAATATGACGAAAAAATTACTTTTTCTGACAAAAAATGTTATCAATAGTAAACCTTTGTTTAACTCAAATATTCCAAATATGTAAAATAAGCTGTTTTATGGATATCCAAACAACTGCTATCATTTTCTGATCAAAATTTATAAATTTTTGAATTTTTCAGAGTGATTTAATTAAAATTGCATCTTTCGGAATGGTTCAAATCAACACAGAGATAATAGCAAAATAAAAACAAAAATTATAATCAATCAGGGTAAACTTGACTTCTTATTTTTTAAAAAGCTTTTATTAAAGTTTTATTCTAAGTGATAAAAGTTTTTCACGTGAAGTTTTCTCAGAAAATACGATAATACAGTGATCACCCGATTATATCACACCCTGATGATATTTGGCGTGATGAAACAGGGATAGTGATAAAATCGGGAAATTTTCAAAAAATTTCATTTTTAAAAATTGAAGATGTCAAATCAATAACTAGATACGTAAAATCAGTGGTTTTAATTTGTTTTGGAAAATTTATCTGTACAAACATATGAAAAGAGCTGCAGTTGTTTTTTTTATAAATCGATATATCTGAATATTGACAAAAGATAGAGAAAAGTTGTCAAGAGATGAATTTGAGAAAACTTTCTGAGCTTTTATAAAAAAATATTTAAAACATTCAATTTGAGATCCTGTACTAAAAAAAAAATTCAAAAACAAAAAGTGACTATAAAAATCGGTTATCACTATTTTTTTAAAACATTTTTTAGATAGATAATTCAGTTGCCTAAAACTTTCTTGAACAAACCTAAAGAAATAAAAAACCTAGAAAAATCGATGTAAAGTCGCAAATAAATTACAATTAAATAATAATAATAAATAAATAAATTAAGACTTTTATTCGTTCATGTTTTTGTTTGAATTGGTAGAATGAATTACTTGCTTTTTTGTAGCGCAGTACCATCAGCAAAATATTAAATGTTCTCACAACACTAAACTTTGCCGAAGACAGCATGCTGATATCTCTCACATATTGCAACCAGAAAAATCTTAAAATGTAAATAACGATTTTAAAAGCCTTCTCACAGAATACTTTATGTTGCTTGCAATATGTAAGAGATAGAAACATGATGTCTTCTTTAAAGTTTCTTGTTTTGAGATTACCTAATACTTTGCCTAAGACACCAAGCGTCTATCTTTATCTAATGAAAAAATAAATTTTTTATCTCACTTTTAGGAGGATTAATAACCCAGCTTTTTACATCAAAAGATGCGTTTTCAAATATATATAAAAACTTTTCCGCACATATTATACGGTTATAATGAACATTTGTATCACTATGCAATTATTCGCACGAAAACAGCAAAATGTAACATTGTGCATCGGTTGAATTTTTAATGTAAACTACATCCAGAATGATACACAGCATCTTGAAAAATATATTAAATATTGAAGCGTAATAGGAAATCAGTTCGCCCTGACATTTTTTTAATGAAATGTTTTATGATGATAAAATCGGGGGCAGATAAAATCAGGTACTGATATAATCGAGTGATTACTGTATTGCCAAATTAATACATAAAAAATTTCTGTCTGTCAGTCTGATCCATGTAGACTTGGAAACTACTGAACCGATCGACATGAAAAATTGTATGTAGGAGCTTTTGGGGCCGGGGAAGGTTTTTGTGATAGTTAGAGACCCCTCCCTCCTATGGATGGGAGAGCCATCATCCAAATGAAACACACAATTTTTCATAACTCGAGTAATAATCGAGCGAATGAAGCCAAACTGAGCTCGTCAATGTATTAGGGAGTAAGAAATATTTCTGTGGTAGCTTGACACCCCTCTTTGCTCTAGAAGAGAGGGCTCCCATACAAAGGAAACACAAATATCTGTATAACTCCAGATTTATTCGAGCAAATAGAACCAATTCTATGGTAGATTGACACCCCTAATTTTCCTAGAAGGGAAGTTCCCATACAAATTAAACACAAATTTTGGCACAATTCATAAACCAATCAAGTAAATTGAACCAGATTTGACATGTGGAGGTTTTTGCGGGTAAGAAATGTTTCCGTGGGGGGTTTGACACTCCTCCCTGCTCTGGAAAGAAGAGCTTCTACAGAAATAAAACACAAATTTCTGTACAACTCAAGAAATAATCAAGTAATTGGAGCCAAATTTGGCATGAGGAGATTTTTGGGGGGCTAGAAATACTTTCAGGATGGTTCAACACGACCTCTAAGTTTTTCATTTTTACCTTTCTCCTAGAAAGGTATAGCGATCACATGAAAAACCAAAGAAATAAAAGTACTCCAAAGGGCCGAATGGCATATATCACTCGACTCAGTTCGACGAGCTGAGCATTTTCTGTATTGTGTGTGTATGTGCAGATTTTTATTCTCACTACCTTTTCTCAGAGATGGCTGGATCGATTTTCATTAAATTAATTGCAAATGAAAGGTCTAATTGTAATCGTTTTGTATCAAAATGTAAAAATCAGAAACAATCATTATCTAAGAAACCACACAACCGATTTGAACAGAATTGGTTATAAATGACCGGGCTACCTGAAAAACTCTTATCTTTTGAATCTTATAAAAATTGAACATGTTGTTCAAAAGTTATGGAAAGAAACGTGTTCTGGAGACTGTTCAATCTCACTCATGTTTCTCAGAGATGGCTGGACCGATTTTCATAAAATCAGTGTCAAATGGAAGGTCTAGTTGCTCAATAAGACCCTATTGATTTGGTTTGCAATCGGACTATTACTTTGCCTGTTATGTTTGAAAATGTGAAATTTAGCTATGAAAAGAAACATATTTCGAAGAATACTTAAACTCACTCACTTTTCTTTTATTGTCGTTTAATGTCGAATAAAAGGTCTAGCTGCCTCATCACATCCTATTGAATTTTATTGTAATCGGACTGTAAATTTGTCTGTAATGTATCAAAATGTGAAAATCACGATATTTAATTATCTCACAAACCACACAACCGATTTAAACAATATTGGTATTAACCCGTAAAGACCCGGGACGGAATTTGTTTTTTGAAAATGCTCGTTTTCAGCACTGGAACGGCCGATTTGGGATAACTTGGAATTTTATTCAAGAACAAGATCGCGCCAAATCACCGATGGTCGAATATCGACCATTTTTGATTTGAATGAAACTTTGCACACGTATTCGGCTTAGCAAACTGAGCATTTTTCACAGATGGAGAGATTTTTTACACCCATGAGTTACATTCTAAAAGGGCGTATGCCTTTTGGCATAGGTTTTATTCGAAGCATTGTAGCCCAGAAACCGTTGGTTGTATAGAAAAACTGTCTGAGAATGAGTTGTAGGGAATTATAAAATGCACCTTAAAAAATATATACACTGAGCAAAAAAAAAATTTTTTTTGACCAAAAAAATGAAAAATAAACATTAAATTTCAATTTAAAAATAAAATTGTCGAATTTTTTTCTTTATTTTTTTTTAAAGAAACTTGACGTTAATACGCAACTTATAAAAAAAGTCCAGGATGGACAAATTAAAAATATTTTTTTTATGGTAGATTAATTTTTTTATGAAAATTCTAATTCAAACATCTTTCAAAATATTTGTATTCTGATGATTTCAATAGATGCAAAGAGTTATTTTAAATCAAAAAGCTCTTGGTAGTAAACATTTAAACGCATTGGTTTTCGAGTTATTTTAAATTTAAGCTCGATAAATTAATTATATTTCGGAAAATACACGTTTTTCTTAATTTGTCCATGGTTCTCCAGCAAAAACCTTACATTCGTTGGAATGCTTGATCAAAAATATACAATTCATTTTTTGACAACAAAACGATTGGATAAATAACTCAAGCGCTAAAACTTAGCCTACCTACACGTTCCCCCTTGCCGCATGTTTTATAAAAAAATATGTTTGTCGTGCAACACTACCTACTTGTTCACTAATGATTGTAATAAAAATTCATGAAAAATGTCATTTAGTTGGGTATCATATGAAGAATATGAACAAGAAGTAACAGAATGGAGCAATATTTTCAAAAAATCTATAATAATAGCTGCCACACAAAAGTATTACTCTTTTGTTCCGATTTCATAAAATAAGATACAAAAGAAGCTGTTTTCAAAAGATGACGAATCATTTACTTATGATGTATATAAAATATAAGGTGAAACTAGTTCTGTAAAGTATCTATGTCATAAAAAAATATGTTCCTAAGATAATAAAACTCGAAAATAAATATTTGATTCTTATATATATTTATATCACTTAGGACATTTAACTCTTTTCTTGAGAACCTTTCGCGCAATCGTGTTGTTGTCAAAGAATGAATTGTATATTTTTGATCAAGCATTCCAATAAACGTATGGTTTTTGCTGGTGAACCATGGAGAAATTAAGAAAAACGTGTATTTCCCGAAATATAATTAATTTATCGAGCTTAAATTTGACATAACTCGAAAACCAATGCGTTTAGAATGTTTACTACCAAGAGCTTTTTGATTCAAAATGACTTTCTGCATCTTTTGAAATCATCAGAATACAAATATTTTGAAAAATGTTTGAATTAGAATTTTCATAAAAAAATTAATCTACCATAAAAAAATATTTTTCATTTCTCCATCCTGGACTTTTTTTTAAAAGTTGCGTACTAACGTCAAGTTTCTTTAAAAAAAAATAAAAAAAATTCAACTCTTTTTTTTTTAAATTGTAATTTAATGTTTATTTTTAATTTTTTTTGGTCAAAAAAACTTTTTTTTGTTCAGTGTATATTTTTTTTATGGTGAATTTTTAATTCCCAACAACTAATTCTCAGACAGTTTTTCTATACAACCAACGGTTTCTGGGCCACAATGCTTAGAATACAACCTATGCCGAAAAGCATACGCCCTATTAGAATGTAACTCATGGGTGTAAAAAATCTCTACACCTGTGAAAAATGCTCAGTTTGCTAAGATAAATACGTGTGCAAAGTTTCATTCAAATAAAAAATGGTCGATTAAATTTTCGCGTATTTCCAGGCGATTTGAAATGATTCTGCTCTCAAGGGGAATAGTGAAATACACTCAAAACTTGTCGTATTATTAAATGTTTATCTTGTTTTTATGGACTTTCATCAGATTTTATATGATGAATGTATGAGACTAGTTGCAAAAAAATAAAATATTTAGGATAATAACCGATTCTATATTGATAGCTTTAAAACACTGTTTTCTCCGTTCTTTTTATTTCAAAGTTTTTACTAATTCGTTTTTATTTCTATGCCGGCGAGTTTCCCATTCGATTTTATCGCTTTTTCAAAAGATTTTTTTAATTAAGAATTCTGTAATTTAAGTTGTAGAAATTGCAATGAAAACATTTTTCTCATTTGTTTAGTGGTGTTAGAGAACGTAGATTTGAAAAAAAAACATACAATTTAACGGTTCTACAGTTTCACAAAACCAAGACTCTTTTAATTATGCCAATGAATGGGCAGAAAAAAATTGACATTGCATATATAATTGCCTTGAGAAAGTTCACGGAAATGCTGTGGAGAAAAATATTATAAACTATCGGTTTTGTTTATTCATTTGTAGCTTGAACTTATATCGCATTGAAATATGGAAGGACATCATTTCATTCGAAAGATCACGACTTTCACTTGTATTCAATAAAAATCCGAATTTAATCGTTTCTTCAAATTCGCGGTGAAATTTTTTTGACCGTGGTAAAATCGAAACAGCACTGTATAATTTGAAAATTGCTCAAATCATTGTAGCAACGATAGATCTCCATAACCTTTTATCAACAAAATTACTTTTGTACCGTCATCTCAATTGCCTATACATATAAGTTAATGCATAAATCATAGAATATTTTACGATTTCCATGCATAATTTTACAACATTTTGAATCATCCAATCGCTTGATACGTTTATTTGTACTTGCCCACGAAGTAAAGCTACAGAGGTATCGATTCACTTGACACCACTAACCTACCAACCATGTTCCGTTAAACCTTGGGTATGCGACTGACATGACGCGACTGTGTAGCCGAAGAGCCTCCTTTTGATGCGTAAGGGTATACTATACGCACCGCAATAACTGACGAAGTCCATCTGGTGTTCTGCGCAAACGCATACAAAAGTCCCTCCGCATGCAGCATGTTTGCCATGTCGACAGATCGTAAATCGAACGACGACTCCCACTCATTAGAGGATCAAGCTTGTCACACAGCTCTGTAGAACCACTTGGCGGAACGAGACAAGGTGGGTCGTGCCATTCCACTGATTGGGGAAGGTTTGAAGACTCACTCATCGCCCTATAATCGCTGGGTCACACTCTGCGATCCTCCGCAATGATCGTGCGACCGGAAAAGATACCGCGACGCTGCCGTCGCCGCCGCCGCCGCTTTGATGTTGACAGACCGATAAAGAGCGCAAAGTTGCTTAACACGGGATGGCTGCGGTGGGATATTACAAAACGGTTCGGTCTTACTACTCGCGGTGCGGTTTTACGCCCTGTACGCTTCGTAAGCATGAAGACTCGCCATTTAGTCGTTCTTTATTATCCGAGGCATGTTGACAGGCTTTGGACAAACTGTTGATGTTCGATCTTTTGTTGTCGGAATTTTCATGCAGTTTTGCTTGCTTGCGTTTCGAAACGACTAAAGGAAGTGAAAGGAATACAGAAGCGTTACCAGCTCAGGTTTGCAATTCCGGAAACTAATTATGTAATAGATATATTAATAATAGTCTGCGCAATTAGCAATATATTGATAGGGGTAATTAAAGCTAGAGTCAAAAGTGTTTACGAAAATGAATGGTGTAATATTCTTGTAGTCCCTCTTATGACAAATCAAAGTTAATTTTGGTATTAAAATATGTAATTATTTCACCGCTAAACGGCACACGGTAATGGGTTTGTTGGCAACATTATCGATTTACATCACCATCGATGAGTTGCGACTTTCGCACTGCTGAAGCATCGCGCTACGGTGACGCAGCGTTATCAACAATAAAGTTTATATAACAGCGAAGCTCTTCAAATGGTCCGAGGATAATGACGTTACTGATGAAGACGATAATAACCGACCCAGCGCCAGCGGGCGACAAAAAGCCTTCGGTCTCGTTTACGTTCGTAATTATGAGGTACAAACGGTGACTAGCTATTTCCCTAGCTAGAGGCTATTCTGGGTCGATTGGCTCTGTCACTCTGGAATGATTAAGGTGTGGATAGATTCGTAGCCATAATTTCTCCGCTTTTATTATCGGGGCTTCAGCGCTTTGATGTCGCTAGTGAATTGGAAATTGTACGCATTTCGCATAAATTGAATGGAAATAACGGTTACTTGTTGTATTGAAGAGATGGTTTTATGGAAACTATTTGTTGTATTCAGTAAAAAAAATGATAGAAACTTAGTCATATTATTTAGACTTTAGTTGAAATTGTACTTAATTGTTAGACATGAACTTTCTCCGTGCTAAATTACTCTCAGTGTTCCTAATTGTTAACATTATAAAAATCTTTTACAAAACTTACCGAATCACGAACGCAGCTTTCTTAAAAGCGCGGAATTTACGATCCATTCACTAATGAGCTGCATCAGGTGAAACCGGACAACAAACACAATCGAGCAAGTTCATCCAAATTCATGCTGATTGCAAATAAAACAGTCAGCCGAACATAATGTTTCTCGCATTTGTTTACTTTACGGCCTGTCGTTTAGGTCCACACACACTCTCTCTCTTTCTCTCTCTCCCTTCAGGTCCTTTGCCGCGAAGCCAGAGATGGCAGGTCTCAAAAAGGCAACTTCGTCAAGCATTAGCGGCGGCTTCCGAGCTCTGTCATTGTCGTGAGGAATGCTTTCTGCGAAATTCAAAATTACCACAGCTCCGCAATAGCTTGGTTGATTTGGCGTAGGCAAGGGGGGGCATAAAGGTACTTTGGCAGAGTCTGTTGGGTCATATACCCTGGCCACTTCTCATTCGCTTTGCCTGAAACCCTAACTACACCACCGTACTGAGGCTAACAATACAGAAAACTAACGACTGGGAAACGGAAGGAGAAACTACCAAAAACAGTCATTTATCCGCGAGCGCTTAAATGTGCTGTTCGCTCATTTCTTTGAAAAGAACAAAGAGCAAAAAAAATATGCTCGTTTACTTCATGGCCTCCATGTATCTCCCTGTGTACGGCAGTTTAGGGCGTTCTCTGGGTCCAAACACAAGGCAAATGAAACGAGCGAGAATACAAATTAATGTACATTTTTTGATGTCTTAATTATGAAGCAGTTTTGGCCTGAATGAGGCAATTTTTTTCGCTCTCTGCCATACATTGTCTACCTCTTTTGATCTGTTTCTCGTGTGGATGTCGAGTTCGAGTGACTGACTGCTCTGATTCAATAAGATGACTGCATTTGCGTACCACACTGGGATAGCGGGGGTTGTGTGGAACAAGATTTAGTTGCTAATTTACTGATAGTGTTAGTCAGTTTGAGAAACTAGTCTGTTTTTCGGAATGAACTTTGGATTTGCATGCTACTTATTTTTTTATAAGGGAGGGAGGGGGGTTGTTAGTAACTTAAGTATTTATGATAAATATTAGATAACAATGAGTATGTGTGTCCAATCACAAATGGTGACTTCTCAACACTGTTAGAAATTTGTAATTTTAATTGTTCAGATTTGTTTACTTTCGCAGTTAGGACTTATCATTCGTAAGGATTAAAACCTACTTGTCAAAAAGGGGAAGTAAACTCATAACTAACTTAATTGCTAACTTATTGGCTATGAAGAGAGCTTATCGTAGCAATTGTGGATTGCAACGATTTTTGCCGAAAATTGGTAATAATTTTATTTGACATTACTTCTAATGTTTCAACACCAGTAAGGCGTCGTACACAAATTACGTATCGCTAAAAATCTAGATTTCAGACCCCCTCCCCCCTATGAAACGATAGGTAACGTTCGATATTACTCCCCCCCCTGAAATTTCGTCCCCCTCCGAAATTTTAAATTTCGAGCAAACATCACAGTTACGTAACTGTCTCTGTTATCCCCTTCCCCCTCTCTCGTACGTAAAACCAAGTAACGCAGACGCAACCCCCCTGCCCCTCCTTAATGCGTCACGTAATTTGTGTACGACGCCTAAGTCTAGGTAATTCGAGTGTACCGAACCAAGGAGGACGTTTCGAAATCATTTTCAGAATTTTATTTTAAATTTTTGAAGCGTTTTCTTCCTTGTTAAACAGCAACTTGACCAGATCGGTACAGCATAAAGCATTGCTGGTCTAAAAATTTGTTTGTAAATCAAAAATTTATTTTTCAAACAAAGTTTGGAATTTCGATTATTGAGAGGATATAAACATCTCTTATATTTGATGCACTTGGCTTGTATATTCTCAATGTGCTCTTTGAAAATAAGCTTTTTATCGTAAATTAGTCCCAAGTACTTAACCTTGTCAGACCAACTTAAAATAACCCCATTCATCTTGACAACGTGATTATTGTTTGGCTTGAGGAAAGAAGACCTAATCTGATAAGGAAAAATTATCATTTGAGTTTTAGAAGCATTGGGAGCGATTTTCAACGTTTTCAGGTAGAAAGAAAAACTGAACCTTGAGGTACACCTGCTCTGACAGGAAATCTATCAGATTTTGAATTCTGATAGACAACCTGCAGAATTTGATCAGTTAGATAATTTTTCAAAATTTTGATTGTAAAAATTGGAAAATTTAAAGTTGACAATTTTGAAAACAAACTATTATGCCAAACACTGTCGAATGCTTTTTCTATGTCTAAAAGAACAGCTCCAGATTTGTTAGCTTGTATCACATTAGTAACTCTAAGCAATTGATGGGTAGTGGTATCCCGGGGCGAAATCCAATCTGTTCATTTGCAAAAATTTAATTTTCGTTGATGTATGACATCATTCTGTTAAGAATAATTCTCTCAAACAGTTAACTTATTGAAGATAGCAAATTGACTGGTCGATAACTTGAAACTTCAGCTGGATTCTTATCCGGTTTTTAAATCGGCGTAATTTTTGCATTTTTCCATAATTTGGGAAAATATGCAATTTTGAAGCAGCAATTGAAAATTTTTACTAAAAATTCTGTTATGCTCACAGGAAGATGTTTGATTAATATGTTAAAGATTCCATCGTCACCAGGTGCTCTCATATTTTTGAAATTTTTAATAATCGATTTAGTCTCATTCAAGTTAGTTTCAATTATGTCTGCAGGTAAAAAAAATCTGGGAAAAAATTGAATCAAATTGACGTGTGACTTCATTTTCAATTGGACTCACAAAATTCAAATTTGAATTATGAACACTCTCAAACTGCTGAGCAAGTCTTTGAGCCTTTTGTTCATTGGATACAAGAAAACGTTCACCATATTTTAAAACTGGAATAGGTTTCTTAAGAATCTTCGACAGCTTCCAAACGGGTTTTGAATATGGTTTCAATTTTTCAACTTTAGTCTTAAAATTTTGATTTCTCAGAAGAGTAAATCTATGTTCCATCTATTTCTGTAAATCTTTTTAAATAGTTTTAAAAACGAGAACGTTGTTATTGACGTCTGCGGACATTTTTCAAACGAATTAGAAGTTAAGGATTTTCGTCAATTATTGGTGAATCAAATTTCACTTGAGCCTTTGGAACAGAATAATTCCTGGCATCAACAATTGCACATTTTAATGCTTCCAAAGCGGAATCAATATTCACTTCGTTTTGCAAATCAAGCTCATTATTGAAATTTCTCTCAATATGAGTTTGTTTAATTATAATGTTATAATTAAAAACAGAGCTCATAGGGTTTAAAACTGATTCATGTGCTAAAGAAAAAGTTATTGCAAGATGGTCAGAATCAAAGTCAGCATGTGTGATCAAATCACTACATACATGACTTTGATCTGTTAGCACCAAATCAATTGTTGAAGGGTTTCTTACAGAAGAAAAGCATGTAGGACTATTCGGAGACAAAATAGAATAGTATCCTGAAGAACAATCATTGAATAAAATTTTGCCATTGGAATTTCTTTGAGAATTATTCCATGAACGATGTTTAGCGTTAAAATCGCCGATTATAGAAAATTTCGAACGATTTATGGTGAGTTTTTGTAAATCACCTTTAAAATTATTTTTGTGCTCGCGTGTGCATTGAAATGGTAAATATGCTGCGGCAATAAATGTAATCCCAAGTTCAGTTTGAACTTCAATTCCCAAAGTTCCAATAACTTTCGTCTCAAGATGGGGAAGAGCACGATGTTTGATTCGGCGATGAATAACAATTGCAACTCCATCGCCGGAACCCTGAATCCTACCATATCTATGAACCACGTAATTGGGATCATATTTTAATTTTATGTTAGGTTTCAAAAATGTTTCAGTAATAATTGCAATATGCACATTATTTACTGTTAAAAAATTAAAAAGCTCATTCTCATTGGCCTTCAATGAGCGAGCATTCCAATTTAGTATTTTAATTGTTTTATTTAAAATCATTGCTAAATTTTAAATTAGAAACAATTTTAATAGTAAAATTTGTGCCTATTTGAATGGCTTCAAACATTGATTTTGCCTGCAACATGGCGTTCATAAGACCGAACATTGCCTGTTGCAGAAAAGAAAGTTTACCTGCCGTAATAGGCCCCAGGCAGTTGACATTAGAAAAAAAAAATTCGGTAGCAATATTAGCTGGGGTAATAGGTGTACAATTATTTTTCTAGCGTGTTTTGCTTACCCATATTAGCGGTCATTTTCGAACTACCAACATTTGGCGGTAGAATGTTCGAACTACCTGTAACCTGTGCATATGTTAAACGAGTATGCAGAGGGGTAGAAGAAGTGGGCGTTATTGGTACGCTTGGAGAATTTTGTTTTGAAGTTTGTTATGATAGGGAAATTGATATTTGTCTACCTTTCCTTGCCTTAACAATTGCTAAACGGACGGTAAAAATTTGACATATGGTTGCCGTTACAATTCGCACAGCGAAAATTTTTACTCTCTTCCACAGGACATGTGTCCTTTTTGTGAGAAGAGTCTCCACAAATGAGGCATTTTTGGTCCATGTTACAGAACTTTAAACCATGACCATAACGTTGGCGAATACGGCATTGGGTGATATGCTTATCATCTCCGCCAAACTTCCTATAAACTTCCCACTTTACACGCACGTTATATAAAGCATGTGCTTTTTCAAAAAAATTTAAGTTATTAACCTTACTGCGGTTAAAATGAATTAAATAATTAACAAGGGAAATTCCAGTGCGCTGACTGTTTTCGCCTCGTGATTTTTGTTTCATTAGAATTACTTGGGAAGGGGCTATGCCAAGTAATTATGTTAAAGTAAGTTTGATCTCATCAACGGTTTGATCGTTGGTGAGACCTTTCAATACGACCTTGAACGGCTTGGCGCTCTTCGTGTCATATGTAAAAAAATTATACATCTTTTCAGTTAAATATTTGATAGGTAACTTTAATGTCAGAAACAAACGTTGAAAATTCCTTTTTGAAAATATTGAATTCAGAAGAAATAGTTACCACAATAGGTGGAACTTTCTCCTTTTTTAAATATTTTACATTTTGTATAGTTTTAATACTAATAACTTCCATTTCACCAGCTTCTTGCTCAGGCAAAATATCAAATGGATTGTCACTACAGACACTCGAAGTGTCAGAAAGAGAAGCCTCTCTTTTCCTCCCCGCAGCGATGCGTGGTTTCTTTTTTCGTCCTGCCATTTCAGGTGATACGAAAAAAGTTAAAACAAATGTTAAATTCAAAAGTAGGTAGTCTTGAGAAAGACTGATGGGAAATAACTTTCAAGTAGTCTTTAAAAGACACACTGATAAAACACAAAATTTGAAGCTATAGGCAGTCAAAAACCAGTCCACAAGCAACCGAAAACACGTCTGATCTTTAGGACAGTTGAAGTCGCACTGAACATCGCCTTAATTCTGAATATATCATATTGGGTGGTATTCGGTCATTTTCAGCAGACTTTCTGGCATCAATCTGACACCGGAAATATCCATATTGGGAGGTATTTAGTTATTTTGGTTGTTTTCCACAAACTAAAAGTGGTCGTCTTTAATGGTGTCCAGGGTCAATGTTTGGTTTCTATGCATCATCTCGAATACGGAAATATTCATATTGACTATTATTCGGTCATTTTCGACTGTTTTATAGAAGTTGCCATTTAGCAATTCAAAATGGTGCCTGAGGTCAATTGTTAGCTCACTACATCATTCTGGTTCCAGAGATACTCATATTGGATGGTATTTGGTTATTTTGGGCTTTTTTCCACACACCGGAAGTCGCCATCTTAGATTTCAAAATGGTATTTAGGATAATTTCTGGCCTCTGAGCGTCACTCTGGCTGACAGTTTTTAGAAGTAACAAATATGTCCATGATGGTTCGACGCCCCTCCCTCTTCTGGAGGCACATGTTCATAGGAAACAGCCGAAAATGATCGAATAACACCCAACACCGGAAGTCGCCATCTTAGAATTCAAAATGGAATCTGTGGTCTATTTTAGCTCCTGTGTATTATTCTAGATCCGGATATTATTATATTGGGTGGAAATCGGCCATTTTTGGCTGTTTTCCAGAAACCGGAAGTTGCCATCTTACAATCCAAAATGTTGCCTAAGGTCGATTATGGAACATATTTGTTACCTCTTTCACCTGCTAAATTTGGTTCCATTTAGTTGATTAGTTCTCGAGATGTGCAGAAATTTGTGTTTCATTTGTATGGAACCCCTCCCTTCCGGAAAAGGGAGAGGTTTCGAACCATTATGGGCATATTTGTTACCCCTAGAAACATTCATATGTTGAATTTGGTTCCATTTACTCGGTTAGTTCTCGAGATGTGCAGAAATTTGTGTTTCATTTGTATGGAACCCCTCCTTTCCAGTAAATGGAGGGGCGTTCATCTATTATGGATATATTTGTAACCTCTTAAAACATCCACATGCCAAATTCGGTTTCATTTGCTTGGTTTGTTATTGAGTTGTGCAGAAATTTATGTTTCATTTGTATGAGACCCCTCCTCTCCAGACGAGGGAGGGGTCTCAAACTATCATAGGAACCTTTATCGGGACCAAAAACCCCTACATACAAATTTTCACGTCGATCGGCTCGGTAGTTTTCGAGCCTATATGGATCAAACAAACAGACAGACCGGACTACATTTTTATATGTATAGATTGCAACATCAATATTTTAGAACCTAAAGAGTGAATATACATTGGATTGAAGCGTTCATGTAAATCTATTTTTGAAAATAAAAGTTTGAATGAGAAAGGCTGGGTCTGACCGCTAGGTGGATTAATTTAGAATTTTTTTTCTCTGTTTTTACTTCTTTTTAAAAACAATATAGCACTGCAAATATTCAACGCAGTTTTATTGAATAACTCTTTTTTCATCTTCAGAAGCCATGCTAATCGCTAACGTAACATTTCCACAGTTTTCAGTTTTTTTTTTCACTACCGCCATAGAGCTTCCGAGGATTTTCGTGTTTCTGTAAACCGACACTTCGCACGAACAAATAGAATACATAGATCAAACACTATTCTCGATAATTTTCAGGAATCAACAACCACATTATACATGAAAACAAGCGACGCAGGTACAACGTGAATTGCGAAGCTTTTAGTAATGTCTCAAGTAACACACAAAACATGAATTTAGAAAAGTCACGATGAAAGTAGTTATATACTTGTACTACAAGTGTTATTGTACAACTGAAAACGTGTGTAATAATATTGTGTTTAGAAATGTCTTTCATCAGTAATATAACTGCAATTCGAAAAAGAAAAGTTAATTTTTTTGGTTTTGGAGATGTTTTTCAAGAGCCAGTTCGTATTAACTTAGAGTTATAATCTAAATTTTCAGTAAAATCTATTGAGTCTAGCAGGAACTATAAAGATATTAGAGATTTTGACAGTTTTTTGAAAGAAAAAAAACTCTAGGGCCGTTTTACCCCACTCGGGTCACTTGGCTTATACATGACATTAAAGCTCTTGAGTTGCTCTACAAAACGCCATATTTATATATATTCAGATATTTTTTCTAGCGATGTTGATAAGAGTAGGATGACCCTGAAAATTGACAATTTTTAGAAGAAAAATGCGGTTTTTTCGTCAATTTACCTCTTTGCCATATATTGTGACCATGCGTTTTGAAGTACTCTTAGTTTGGAATAATACCACAAATTTTCAGAAAAACCTATCGAGTCTGAAATACTTTTTAGTATTTGGACGTTTCGGACATATCATTTTCAAAGGCCGTTTTACCCCACTCAAACTCAATGAAAAAAATTGAAATTTTGCAAAACTTTCTACCTTGAATAGACAAACAAACGCTGAATATTTCAGACCAATCGAAGAACACCAAAACAACGTCTTTCAGAAAGGCGCTTGCGGCTCTCGCGAACTGGCTTTTAATAACATAAACTCAACAAACAATAATTATGTCTTTTTGTTAGACATTACGCTATCTAATAATAATACTACGTACCTGTAAAGTGCTTATTCTGTGGACAAAGTATTTTGTACTTAGTATTTTGCAGCCAACGTTAAATTACTTGATTAAAATAATATTTGAATTATTTGAACGACTTCTATTTTTATTCGAGGCTGGTCGAAATTACAGACGGTGTTATAAACAGATACGCAAAGAGTGAGGTCGAAAACTCCAAGTGAACCGTCAAATCGAGGCTCCAAGTGTGCAAAGTAAACAAACTCATGCGTGTTACTTTTCGTACAGAATGTGTGTTGCAATAAGTATAAATTCTGTGAATCACGTGCAATTATGGTTTCAGCGAAAAATGTGTTCGTCATGCTCATATGAGTGATGCATTGAAAATTATATAACTGGATGAACAAGCATTGAAACTCAGTAATATATCCTTACAAAGTTTCGAAGTTTCATTACACTTTCTAGTGTGTATGAAAAGTCATGCGAAAATAAATGTGGTTGCCAGAATAGTTTAAAATAGAATATTAGCAGATTGTTGCCATATTTACTGCTTTTCTCTTTGCGTATCTCTTTATAACACAGTCTCTAGTCGAAATGCGCTGCGCTATGAGAAGATAAACAAAATGCTTGCAGTGTTGCCAATATCACCCCATTTTTTGTTATCGTATATCTTAAAACTTTTTCTAAATAGTTTTGTTAGATTTTATGTTCAAATAACTTGAAACTGTGCGAAAACAATTTTGATATTCAAGCGAAAGAGACGACTAATTTTGAAATGTTGAATGTTATTTTTAATCATCAATTTATAATCAATTAAAACTACCACTGATAAAAACTATTGTTGATCTTGTTGCACTGCGGATAACAGCGCATTTGCGAATGTGCTAGTTAACAGTTGTCATAGCAACAGATTTGCGCATTGTCGTATTAGTACTCGAGATGTATTTTGCCACTTCTTTCTATCAAGTACTAGTACTTGTTCTAGCAGCCTTTAATTTTTTCGCTTCTCTGGTGATAGAGATGTTATGAAGTAGGTAATGTCAACTATTCTATCACAACGTTTCCAAAACTTTTCTTCTCGTATAAGAGCCTAGGTATTTTGACAGAATGGTGTCGATACAGAGGAGGTAGCCTGAAAATCACGCTGTATTTGTATGGACGGAACTGAATGTCATGATGAACGCATAATAAGGTTAGAATAAGTTACGTTAGATAGATGAGCAAACTATGAGTTGAACACAACTACCGCTTATATTAAAGCGCACCACATTTAGTTCCTTTAACCCTTTCCGACCGGGCCCATATAATTGCGTAGGTAAAAGGTGACTGAAATAAAACCTTCTCTCTCGCTTTTTGAATGTTATATTTATTGTTTTATTGCTCACAACGCTAGTATCCACAACGCAGCTGCTACGAAAATTAAAAATCCGGAGCATGCAAGTGTCTTTATATTGGAATCGCTTCGATTTAGGTTTTGTTATCCGTCATTTTTTAGTTACACAATTGTGTGGGCTCGGTCGGAAAGGCTTAAATATGTGTAGTGAGTAAGTCATTTCTGATGTGAATGTTGAAAGTATAAAAAATGAAGTTCCGATTTACCTAGACGTTTCTGGCAATAAGAACAGAACAATGAACGTGAAATGGAAAAATGAGATGGTATCAAGTGTTTAAGGTTCTTAGGTAATATATACGTTCTGTAAAAGTGCGAACGTTTTTTTATCAGAAGAATAGTCTTAACTTTTTTGCTTTTTTTCTTTTTCTCTACATATACCATAACGTTCAAGGTTTCATATGTTTTTTTTTTATTTTTGTTTGGAAATGGACAAGATAACAATAAAAAAAGCAAAGCCTTGGTGGTGCTGTGCTACAATTCCGATTCGGAACTTGACCTTCTGTTTTTATACACAGGCTTCGCTGCCGACTGTTAAGTGTACAGGGGCTAGCGCTACGATCCTACTGACACTAACAGTCTCTCCCGCACCGAGACTCGATTCTACGACGATTGGCTTGTTAGGCCAGCATCGTACCTTGAGACCATCTGGAAGATTAAGATAACAATAAGCTAAGGCTAAATTCCCTCAAATCAGAACCGAAAAATTTCTTCTCCTTATTTTTTATTATATTTTTTCGTCAAGCACATATTGATTACATACAATATTTTATTACAGTTGTTACTTATAAGGTTTACAATATTTTATCACTCGTCGCATTATTGTTAGTGTATTTCAGATAGTTTTTATTTTTTTTCTATTGACATTGTTATGTCAATGGTTTCGCAATGCAGATTATACAGACGCACCATGAGATTTATGGGGTCAAGTTTTGCATTCTAAAATGCCGTGAGGGTGTATAAAAGCTGAGTTGTGATAGTAATACAGCCGAGTCTATACGATTTGAAATAACGCCGTTGACGAAGAATTCGCGGCGCTGTTTGAGTGTTTGCAGATTAATTAGCATGCAACATGCTTCATACGATAGCAGAGGAAATGCGCGTCATTCGTGGACGTAAACATTAGGATTCCACATGAGTTTACAATATTTCACAAAAGATCTTACATATGCAATATACAATAGTTTGATAACATACGAGCATTAAAAATTGCGGTTGAACCGGCTTGTGAAGCTCAGTATAATAAAAGTTAGTTTGGTGTCTAGGGTCACTCCTAAGTTCCTAACAATCTTGCATTTTTGTACAGTTTGACTTCTCAGAGATGTTAGAATATGTGATGTCTCAATTATTCGACCATATGGTTTTGCGTTACATTGAATCCAGTTCCTGGAATTCTTCCACGTTGTTTGACTTGCTGATTTACATGAAGAATTTCAAATCGGCTGTTTTAATTAATATGGGTATTTATTATTTTAAGTATGTGGGAATTGCTACACGCAAAAGTTGAAGTCTTGTACAATCATTGTGTCTTCCCGATTCGCACAAATGTTGCACAGGAATCGCACAATAAATGTGTGAAACGCATAACGCAGCATTTGTTCTGCGAATACATTGACATAGATTGAAACCAGAATATGTATCATATAGCGACACTTTATTTCTCACATCGAGTGTATTAGCGACTGCTCTTTCTCTCTTGCTCGTAGATTTTCCATGTACGTGCGACGAGACTAGATAGGGTAGGGAACGGCTTAAGCAATAGCGCCTATTTTAATCAGTCGAAGAAAACAGGCCTCAAACTCCTGCGTTTTGATCAATATCGACAATTTCAATGATGGAAACGAAAACTTTGATTGTCTAGCTGTCTTACGAATATAAGAAATACCGTTAATCACAAAGCAATCTATGAACAATCACCAATTAAAACAAATCGAGCTATATTGCAGCCATTCAGGAGCCACTTCGGGTGCTGAAATAAAACGCCTGCAAAACATACGGAAATTGCCTAAAATAGGTTCGGGGTGATTGGAATAGTGTCCCTCGATTGGTAACTTTAATTGATTATTGTAAAAGTTTGCTAACTTAGTTTTACTATCTGAAAACAAGTTCTGACAGAAAAAACGATAGAGAACAGATTGATATACTACTGTTTGAGTTTCACCTAACACATTTCGAGTATTTCGTCTGAATACACAGGCGGTTCCTAAACCTACTTAGAATATGTTCCCTACCCTACGTCACATATAATTTGCAGGTTGCTCTTTCGTTTCTTTTTCGGTTCGGGTTGCGACGCGCAAGACGATGTCTCGTCGCTTTACGAAATGAGCGAGACACCCGTGCTGTACATACTAGATGCCAGGCATGTGTGCAAAAGACTTGAGAAGCGTAGCATATGTCTTGTTCTCAAGCAGAAAGGAGGAGAAAGGTTTTGTTTCTCGCTCGCTTTGCAAAGCTGCTGTGTGACTAATACACTGAAAAAACGCTAGAGCATTAATTGCGTTATGCCCAACACGCAATCATTGTACTGGTTCCAAACAATTGCGCTAAAAACGCACGATTTTGTACTGGTTTCGCACCATCCAACTTTTGCGTGTATTGGAGAGTATTGAATGAATGGGTTCCGCCATTCGCTTTCCTTATCCGAAATGTTTTTGGAGTATCCGTAATGACTTTTCTTACCTCGTCCACTGTTGTAATCTCATCCAAGACTTCAACCTCTCGCCCCGACAGGTATTTTCTGTACGGCTCCCATAAGCTCCAGTGAAACACCAGATGATCAAATTATTGACTTCGCATGCGTCAAATTTGAAAGCTTTGAAGAAGCTGTTCTGTCTGTTGATTGGTCACCAAGATGCTTCTGACTCCACCTCCACATCCACGTAGCTTTTCTCGAATTTCTTCCGTGGACCAACAAACGTCTTCGCTATCTTAAGCAACAGCGCTATTGAACTTTAAGACTGTACTTCAACAATCGAAATTCCACCACTAAAAAAAGGTTTATCGAAACGAGCAACAAATATAAATTTTACGGACGATACGTGTTGTGGTCATATCTGTTGTAACAAAAGCGAGGTATCTAACTAAAGTAGAGTTACTATGCGCAGACTAGAAACTTTTCGAGATACTGATGATATAAATTTCGCATGAGCAACATGGATTCTTTCCTGGCAGATGTATTTTAACATATTTACTACAACTTACATCTCTTCTCTAACCTCTATACCACAAGGGTATTAAATTGTAACAGTCTATATATGCCTACTTAAAAGCGGCCTTCGACAGAGTTTACCTCCGTATCATGCTTGCTAAGTTGGATCATCTTGGTGTGTCGAATCGCATCTGAGCAATAGTGGATTATCCTTTAGACTGGGTTCCGTAGAGTGAGGACCGATGGGGTGTTCCAAAAGGCACTATTATTCATCCGCTATTTTTCTAAAGACGTCTGTCTATCACTGCCAAATAACTGAAAGTTATTGTATACCGACGACTTGATAATTTATTGGCTAATCGAAAATCCTGTCGCCTGTGAAATTCTACAAAATGTGCGAAATGAGTTACAAATTAACAAGTGTAATTGACAAATAAATAATTATAATAAGTATCTACATTCGAATACCGTCTCCTGGATCAAGGCTCTCAAATTTCCACCTCATCACCCTGCAACTTTCCAACAAACTCCTTAGAAACTGAACTTTTCACTGTTGTGTCCTTTTTCAGCTCAAAAAGCATATCACCTTTCTGGGTGCGTCTGGTCTTGACCTCGTTTTCCCCAAACTCTCTCAGTTCTGAGTCCTCAATTTCCAAGAAGCTCGGCATGCGAAATATAATCGCTGGCTCCTTTAAATGAAACGAAATTTGCAAAAGGTACTAAGATACCGTTTTCATAAACAACTTGTACCTATTAATTCGAATTAAAAACAGATTTCTCATTTATTAAAAAAATCAATTTCCAGAGTTCAAGATGAACGAATATTAATCATAATAAAATGTTTTCGGGGCAGATTGAATAATGACCTGACGAACGATTCCATTTATTATATTCTTATAATTACCGAGCAAATTAACAAAATACTCCCCGTCGGAAGATAATTGAAAAGTATTGCGCCGCCTGAAACAGTATATGACCGACCCTTTTGGCAACGGCGTTGGACTGCCCGCGAAATCTGTCCGAGAGGCCAGAACGATGAACAGTAATGAGCTGAATAAATTGGTATTTTAACGGGTAAATATTTTAGACCATTTTAAAAATTCATAATGCTTCCATCAGCTTTCCCCCGTCGACGACGGGGTTGTTGTATAGGGACGTAATGTGTGGTGCGTGCTCGCACAAAAGTATCCTGTAACAGGTATTTTTTGCATGCGCATTCCGATACTTTTGGTTGCATTAATGCCATGACTGTTTGTATGTAGCAATGCGCAGCAGCTGGATGCGAATGAATGCAATCAAATTTAACTTTACAGTATGTTATTAAACATGTTCAGTTCTGCATATACATTCAGAATTTAAGTGTCATAAAAACAGTCATATTAATATTATTTGTCAACCGGCTATTATGTTTAAGATAGCATTCTCGAATCAAAAACACAATCTCCTAGATTTGATTACTATATCATAAAGCAGTCAAAATAATTTCATGACCAGATTTACGATACCTTTGCCGACAAATTACTGATTTGCATTTTCAACAATTTGCGTTTATGGTGCTCCGAGTGTGCTTTTACTGAAATCCAAACAAAATAATACTTCAAACTGGCGTTCACTTTTGGATGAGTACAGTGGATGTCACCGTGATTGATCCAATACACGTTGAACACAGCAGGAGTTTACTTCTAGCAAACGAGTAGAATTCGTAGCACATCCAATAAAAAAGCCTAATGAAGAGAAAACTTAAGCATCTAAGTTATTATGGATGAATCGGTTCTTCAAAATTGATCATGCATATTTCATCAGATCACAGAGACAGAACTTTTTTAATGTAGTCTGCGTAGTGTCATTAAAAAAAGTTCGACCACTCATCAAATATTCCTGGCCTCGTATCCAGCTCCCGATAGTTCCTAATATTGCCACTCGGTACAATCTAAATATAGGATAGTCTTTCGGCGAGGTGGAATGTTTTTCGAACTGCTTTACTCGTGAACCGGTTTGGACTCCTCCGTCAGCAGCCGTTGTCATACCCTGTGTAGTGTTCGTCACTCGAACGACAGTAAAGTGTTGTTAAAATTCACGACCAATTAAATTTTATGGAGCAATAAGACAGATAGGCCAAACGATAGTTGTGAGAATATTCTGAATGCTAAGCGCGTTTTAATTCGGGCGATTCGCGCTGCCTGGGTGCGATTTTAGTACACGCGATAGTATTGTTTTGACGATAGCTCCGCTCGGCTTTTTATGTGATTATGTGAGTTAAACACAATCTCGCTGATTGGATTTAATAGGATTATAAACAATTATTACACCACAGAAAACTGATAGCGGAGAACAGGAAGACGACAGCTCTAACAACACTTCTGATGATTGTTTTATAAAAGTACGATTCCAATCTATCTCCCATCTAACCAAGAAAATTAAGTGGAAACTGAATAAACATGACAAAACAAATGACAAATTGTCGATAAGTTTACAGTGTACCAGTCTAGAAGTATGCCTAAATAGAACACCAACTCTAGATACAAGTGTTTAGAAAATCCACCAAATCGGAAAACGAAAACATTTTCCTTGCCACTGGAAAGGAAAGCCGTCACTAACTGAAGCGAACCGTAAGGATCAACCAGCGCATGAAACATGCAAACAAACAATCGCGACACGGTGCCTCGACTCTCTGGGTTGACTTTCACACTGAACATGCTTTTGTGCTAGCAGTGCTTTATTTTTGCATCGTGTTTGACGAGAAACAACTAAGGGTGAGTGGTTAAAAACTTGTCCAATTTTGCTGCATAAAAGTCTCTTTCCAAAAACCGATATAAATTCTTATTTATTTTGCATTGATGCAACAGAAGCGCAAAACAAAAACAAACTTGGTCAGGATCATTATAGAAACCTTTCCTCAACATATGTTCCGGGTGATGAGATATGAATTTGCTGGAGCGTTTTATTTCCCGTTCTATTCTCTTCCACTTCAATTTCCGCGTCTTAGAGCTGTTGACAAATCTGTACACAATTCACGTGACTTTTGTGGAATGTACATGAGTGTACATGTTTCCCAAGTTTTATCAATCACAGTCAAGGAGTTGGTCCAACCAAACAGTAGCATTTACGGTTGGCTGGAGCCTCGATGGGTTTACACTGCAAGAGGAAATTTTTCCATCTTTGGAATGTAGGATAACAGTGCTGCGTTCTGACGTTAATGTTTCCCGTACTGAAGTACTTTCTTAGCAATTTCAAGGAAAATCGCCCTACGATTTGTGGAAAGTTGTATATCAAGATTTTTAATCTCAACAAGAATGGGTTTATATACGAGTTGTAGAATACTACAAGGTGTACAGCCCTAGGGTTATATGAAATGGTGACGTGAGACTAAATACTGTAATAACAATCACAATAAATTCGTTTGTTCAGTGATTTACGTATTTTAATTCTCACCCTTCCTTCATTTTTTCAGAAATATGATTAATTACACTCGAAAGAACTTCATTTACACTTGGTGATGTTGTACCTGTAGTGTTTTTTTGTGCAAACAACATATATAAGTATACTATTTTATTTGTAAATTTAAAAATGTAAAAAAAAGATTCTGAATAGATCTTAATAAATGGATAAAAAATCCATAAGCACTCACCGGCTCTTTCTTTTCTATAAATTAGTATTTTTAGGAACTTACTCTTTCGATATCATGTCGGCCACGATTATTTAGTGAATATCGAAGATAAAAAAATAAAAATATCTTACAACCGTTGCAAAAATGTTCAATTCATGTTAAGTTTTCATGGTTTTTATGGTAATCATATTCATGAGATAACCTTTCAATCACCATCAGTAGCAGCATTGCAGTTTTGATTGCACGCAAACAGAAGTCGTGCCCTCTGAAATGATAGACGACGAGAAACTAGTGGCGCTCTGCTCCACATTTACTCGGTACTGTTGCTTTTATCAGCATGTTTTCTTTCAAGACATCAGTTTTTAGTACGCTCTAACTTCAGGTTTAGATATTGTTCAAGAAAAAAGGTTGTTTCAAATTTTTCGAAAACCTTTTACCTTCGAGACATTAAATTAGTCTAGGTTCATACAAGCAAACATACATTGACCTATTGGGACGGGGAGACTCTGTCAATTTTTGTTTGGATATTGATAAAGAGAATATCACAGGGAATGGTTGGTGTCTATTCATGTCGTATGTGCTAGGAATGCTCGCATATGATTGGTTCATTGTTCGCGTAAATTTGCCCTTGACACTTTTTATCGATTTTTACCGCTTTGCAATGAAAATATAATGATAACTAGCGTATTACAAAATTGTTCAACATTTTATCTATCCAACAATAAATTGGTTATTGTTATCCATCATGTGGTTATGCTGTTATTATCGTTTGAAATCTGACGCAACATTTGCCAGTTTCATTTACAATTTTACAGAATCTGTATACCAGTATAGAAAACAAAGACGTAGTCCCACGTCAAAATTGATGTTTCGATTTGAAAAAAAAACCTTTTTTTCAATAGCAAAGAAAATTATTAAATCAAATTTTCAAAGAAATATCAATTACTAAACGATAATAATGAAGTAAATAAAATGTTTTCCTAAAAAATCTTAAAAAAAAAACACACCCACACAGGGTCGAGATTACTTTAAAGCTATACTTACATACTTACTTTCCAGGTGAAACATCCCTCAGGATTTCGCTAGTGTCACAAGGTTACGCCAACAAACTCGGTCCATGGTAGCTTGACTTCAGTTTCCTGAGCGTCCTACATTTCCAAGATCTTGCCGCCCATTGTACCCCTCTAATTTTATAACTTTCTGGATACTGGGCTCGCCGTCGAGTTGAGCTAACTCGTGGTTTATTCTTCGCCTTCATATACCATCCTCACATACTCCGCAAATGATGGTCCTAAGCACATGTCGTTCGAAATCGTCCCGGTTTTCTTGTCCTTGGTTCGTGCACGTAGAGGACTATTGGTTTTACAAGCCTCTTGCACATGAGGCATTTGGAACGGGGTGAAGTTTACCAGACCTCAAGGTTTTGTAGAGTCCGTAATAGGCACGACTTACTGATACGATACGTCTGCGGATTTCTCTACTGCAGTTGACTTACGTTTCCAATGATCCACAAATGTACACAAATGCGTCAACTACCTCTGATTAATCTCCACCGATTGCTTCGCTACTGCCAATGCGAGCCCTATTCACGTTTCAGCTTCGTGTACTGTTAAGTAATCGCCTGGAACGCCCTTCCTGGAAGGTTCACGTCGTCAATGAAGCAGATGAACTGGCTGGATTTATTGCACACCGTGCCCTGAACTTTGAAGGCCGTTCGTTTCATAATGCAATGTTGAACAGAGCAGCAATGTTGAAAGACCATCGCCTTGTCGAAGTCGCTTGCGTGTTGACGTAGGCTTGATAACGCACTCGAAATCTTTACACAGCACTGTACACCATCCTTTGTGATCTTGATTAGTCTTGTTAGTATTACCAATAATTTTCCATAGCTCTACACCGCCGACAGTATCTTGAGCAGCCTCAAAATCGATGAATGAGTGCTGTGTGGAGACTTAATTTTCGCAACAGTTTGAAGGATCTGCCGCATCGTGAAGATGCTTGATAAATATCCTTAATTTCTCTTATCAAGGGGACGGTATATCTCCTTCATCCGCTGTGCTGACGAAGTCGTTTCCCCTGTCGTATTGGTCCTCTGCCTCTGCTCAATTCAGGTATTCCTTGTAGTGTTGCTTTCATCTGTCGATCACCTCGCGTGCATTCGTCAAGATTCCTTCGTCCTTATCAAATATTAATGATACACTCCAGCTCTTCCAGGTGGCACTTTTCGTCCCGGAAAAGTAGCATCAATACCCGCGCTGTATTCTTCTCGTCTAGAATCGTCTAACGATTTTCGTCGAGCCAGCCGTTACATCGATTCCTCTCGACGAAACCACATTTCTCCAGCAGTCCTCTAGAGGAGCTTCTATGAGTTCTTTCTCCTTCGGAAAAACTGCCTTAAGGCTTTGTACGAACTCAGTAACGACTTCGAGGGTTTAGGTCTCTACAGATTATACCGTAGCGGGCAACGGTAGCGAATGTTATTGACAACCGAAGGTCTTTGGCGCATTTTGACCATCAGGAGATATTCTTAATAACCAGTCCAAGTGCTTTCTCCTGATCGACCTGAGCCTTCAGCTTGAAAGCTCCGATGACGATTTGACGTCATATTTTTGGGCAGCTATTTGCTTCAGCTGTACGTAGGCGATGACTGTGCACGGTAATGATGCTAGAATTGAAGAAACGGCCTCTAATCCTTAACTATACCACCTAATCACGCGCTTCTTTCTTTTGCCCATCACAATGAAAGCTGTGCTCAGCTCACGTGTGTTGCTGCAGCTCTGGTAGATGGTAGAACCATCTCTATATGTATGTATCGATGCTCCATTCCAGCATACTTCCTGCTGCAGTTGCGGACCCTCAATGAATCAAAAGGAATGCGGATACTTTCCAAAACCTAACTTCAAAATCTCCCCCTTGGCTATGTCACTGAAATGTGGTTTCAGATTGGTAGTAGATGCTAATGACCAAAGGCTGATATTTAGCTACTGGAGACGACGAGGTACAGGACAGTTATTATTCGAAACAAAGTTTATCTTGGACCAGTCATATCAGAGACAGTACTGTTGTGCATTAAATATTGGTCAATTTTCAGTTTGATGTGTTTTCTTAGCAGAGTTTTGAAAAAGTTCATGTTGCTAGCAGATTTACACACTTGTGGCAAAGCGTTATGGTTCTTGAAACCATTGTATGTTATCTTTCTTCGTCCCATCATGGTATTCGGTCTGGCCAGCAAGAAATTTCCGGTTTGCCTTGATGCACGACTGTATTGAATCCTTCTTACGACAATGTTGTGATGCAACGATGGATCCATGATTAGCTTGTGGACGTAGGTCAGTGTCTGGAATTCGTGCAAAGCTTTTATAGGCTAGATCACGTCCTTTTCACCAGAGTACAGTTGAACTGTTGAGGACCAGAAAGGTTTCCTTAAAACGGTCTTCAGACAACGGTTTTGAATGACCTGAAGTTCGCGCAGATTCGATTTGCAGGCTGAACCCCAAATAGCAACCAAATATTGCAGCCGGGAGTGGATTAACGAAATGTACAACTTCAACAGCCATTTTTGCGGAATAAATGAGGTCACTTTACGCAAAACACCACACAGGGAGCTCAGCTTCATCTTTAATTGATGGATGTGGGCGGACCAACTTAAAGTGGAGTCAAGTGTGAGCCCCAGAAAAGCATATTTTCGAACTTCTTCGACTTCTTGTCCTTGAATTTTAAACGGTAAATGAGGTGTGATCCGTCTCCGTGGCGAGTGCATAAACATATATTTTGTTTTCCGCAAGTTTAGGAACAGCATATTGGATCTGAAGTGATGGTGCAAAAGAACTAGGTCTTGTTCCATCTGCCGTTGAACAGCTGGCCTTTGGGTACCTTTGTAGAAGATCGATGTATCGTCAGCAAACAAACAGAGACTACCTTCCAAATTAAGTTTGCAGATATCGTTAACGAACAAAATAAAAAGAATCGGGCCAAGGTTGCTACCCTGCGGTACACCGGTTCTAATGAATCGTTCGTCACTGCAACTATTTCCCAATGCAACAAACTGCAGGCGATCAGTGAGATAACTTTCGAAACTCCGCTAAAACAAAAAAAAACTCAAGCTTCCTAATTGAAAGTGAATGATTTATTGTATCGGACGCCTTTTTCAGGTCGATGAAAATTGCTCCTGCCAGCTTTTTGTTATCAAGAGAGTCATATATATCTTCCAGTAAGTCGCATATAGCGCTTAACGTGCTTGATCCCTTTCTGAATCCATATTGGCGAGAGAAGATCAAGTTGTGGCGGTTAGCGTATGAAACTATCCACGCAACTAATAATTTTTCCAAGATCTTGTCGAGAACAGATAAGCAAGATATGGGTCTGTAGTTATTTAGTTCTTTTGGGTCACCGCCTTTGAAAACAGGTATCACACGGACAGTTTTCAAACAATCAGGAAAAATACCAGTGTTTATTATTTCATTGAAGACTTTAGTTAGCAGTTCAGCAAATAGTGGGTGATGATCTTTCACAAACATTGCTGGTATTTTGTAGGGTCCTGCAGACTTTCTCGTGCTAAGACCATTTATCAGAATTGTTGTATCGTTAACCGTAGTTGAAGTGAGAAAAAATGAGGTTGGGTGCGAGGTTAGAGTTGAAAACCGTTCAATATTCCTATTGCTTTTAATTGTGGCTGCCAGGTTAGCTCCGATATCACAGAAGAACTCGTTTAATGCCGAGCAAACAGAACGCTCATCGGTGATGGTAGTAGTTGCATCCATTCGGATATGAATGGGTTTCTTTCGGTTGTGCTTTTTCCCGATGACGTCGTTAACAAATTTCCGAGCGTCTTTTTGACTAGCCCTCTCGATTAAGTTTTAGTAGAAGTTACGCTTCGCGACTGTTTTCTTTTGATGCAACAATTTCGAAACGTGATCGAGCAGTTCGGATGTGTGCTGATCAGTGGGATATATCCTCTGCCTTTTCAGCGAACGCTATTTCATACCAATTAGTTTCCAAATCTCTAGCGACATCCAAGGACAATGCCCCTTCACTTTCGCTTGCACAGTAACAGTTTTAGTGCATTGCGTAAGACAAATGTTGTAACATTCAACTACGCGATATAACTTCTCACAAGCCGTCAAAGTCTCAGGTAGCGTCCCGTAAAACTGAATAAACATTTGACTTAGACGAGAGTGTGCAACAATTTGTTTTTGCAGTGTTTTTGTGGTCAGCTTCCGAGAGAACACAAACGAGGACACGATCAAACTGCGGTCACTTAGATCGTTATCAATAGTTTCATTAACGACGGTATTGGCAAGTGGGATTGAACAGATGACGTGATCGAGGATATTCCCGCTAACAGGTCTTGTTGTGAATGAATTAGTAACAGCGACATTGTATGACGTCAGCAGCCTCAAATACTCGCGCACAACGTTGTTTGAAAGTAAATTTGTTTGAACGTTCATATCTCCGACTATGATGCAATATACTTTTTCGTTTGGTTTGGATAGAAAACTTTCAAGCTTTTCAAAAAAGCTTTTAACGGCATAGGATGGGGGTCTATATATCGCATGAAAGTCTATTTGTTTTCCGGAAGAACAAACAGGAACAAACTACCGTTTGACTCATCTCTACAAGAAAACAGACCCGTGTATCCATCTAATTCATACAAGAAGGACCGATCTTGCTTCACCCAAGTTTCGCATAATACACTAATGTCAACTCGCGTACTGTACCTTTGTAACAATTCACCAACACAATCAAACTTTGAAAGATCATTGATGCCTCTGATATTCCATTGAATAATCCTCAGCGTGTTTGCATTATCTAAAGGCTCTTTATTCTCAATCCAATTATTGATGCATTCGAACTTAAAATTAGAATACATTGTTAAATACAAACAAGACACACAATAGTGTACACAAACTGGTTTAACGTTTGGCAGCGGGATCGCTGAGAGAGACTGATATTTGTCGTTTAAGGTTCTTCTTTTGTAGCTGTTCTACCTCACTAGGCCGCCGGATGATCTCGATCTTGGAGTTTTTGTTCTTTTTGACAAGAATAGCACCATTGCGTCCTGGCCAAACGTATTTCAAATCAACTAGCTCCTGTACCTGGCGAATCTCTTTCAGTAGGTTTACTCCGTATGGTGTAAGTACGTCACGCATCAGAATTTTTCCATTACCAGGACTAAATGCAGCATCAACAGCAGCCAACAGCAACGGTCCGTGATTTTTCTTTTTCATCAGCATCTCTTCTTCAAACTTCTCATCAGCAAACACAACTTTGATTGGCGGAGATTTAGCAAAACCTTGCTGGGTATCTTTTGTTCCCATACGGAAAGCTTCCAGAACAGCGCAATTGAGTAGACTGTAGCCGAGAGCAGAACGAATATTGTAAACAACGCGCGTAGTCGATTCATTCTTCACCATTGGAACACCGATAACAACAGCATTCTTCGAGAGTGCGTTCCTTTTCAAACGGTCCACGTCTAATTCCAACTGTTCAACAGTAACGGCTGTTGTCTGCTGTTGTACACTAAGAGTATCCACTATAGATTTTAGTACGGATTGGTCGTTTTTAATTGATTTCACTTCTTTCAGTAGTTATCTACCCTATCTATAAGAAAGGCGACAAATTGGACTGTGGGCACTATCGTGCGATTACCGTCGTGAATGCCGCCTACAAAGTGCTTTCCCAAATCATTTTCCGCCGCCTCTCACCCCTAGCCAACAGATTTGTGGAAAGTTATCAGGCCGGCTTCGGGGACCAAATCTTTACCATACGGCAGATCCTTCAGAAATGCTGTGAATACAGAACCCCCACGCACAACCTATTCATCGACTTCAATGCCGCGTATGACACTATCGACCAAAAAGAGCTATGGAAGGTCATGGACGAAAACAGCTTTCCGGGAAAGCTGATTAAACTGATAAAGGCTACGCTGGATGGGACGCAGTGCTGTGTGCAAATTTCGGGTGGATTGTCGGGTCCGTTTGAATCCCGCAGGGGGCTTCGACAGGGTGATGGTCTCTCCTGCCTGCTATTCAAAATTGCGCTACAGGGTGTAATGAATCGAGCGGACATCAACACGCGGGATACGATTTTCAACAAATCCAGTCAATTCGTTTGATTTGCTGATAACATGGACATTGTAGGCAGAACAATTGCGCCAGTGGCAGAACAGTATACGAGACTAGAACGGGAAGCAGCAAGGATTGGGTTGCAGATAAATACGTCTAAAACTAAGTATACGCTAGCCGGCGAAACCGAAGCCGACCGACAACGCCTAGACAGTAGCATTACGATCGGCGGCGATGAGTTTGAGGTAGTCGATGAGTTTGTCTTTCTTGGTTCACTGGTTACTGAGGACAATGATACCAGCCGAGAGATCCGGGGCTCCACAAGCAATTGCGGTCGAACAGACTAAGCCCCCGTACGCAGTGTAACCTGTACAAAACGCTCATAAAACCGGTTGTTCTCTACGGGCATGAAACGTGGACAGTGCTCGAGGAGGACCTGCGAGTGCTCGGAGTTTTCAAACGACAAGTACTAAGGACGATCTTTGGCGGCGTGCAGGAGAACGAAATATGGAGGCGAAGAATGAACCATGAGCTCGCGCAACTCTACGGTGAGCCCAGTATTCAGAAGGAGGCTAAAGCTGGACGGATACGCTGGGCAGGGCATGTTGCAAGAATGCCGGACAACTACCCTGCGAAGATGGTGTTTGCCTCGAATCCGGTAGGAAGAAGACAACCAGAGGCGTAGCGGGCAAGATGGGTAGACCGGGTGAAGCTAGATCTGGCAGAGAGTAAAAGGTGTCCCAGGGATGGGAAAGCGGCAGCCAATGACCAAGGGAATTGGAGAAACTTCGTGAATTAAGCCATGTCATTATGACGGAATACCAAACAAATAAATAAATAATAAATAGTTTGTTTATTTGTGAAAATGTGAAACCTGTCATTTGACAGGTTGAGCCGGTGGGCGAAAAAAAGTAACAAAATAATTTATTTGGGATTTATTTTTCCTAAGGAAAATGTTCTTTGTGAAATTATAACTTAGAAAAAAAAACATGAGAGATCTGAAAGTGGTATTTTGGTGATGCTGAGCATTTTGTACCTTTTTTGATGCTGATATCTAGAGTGTATTTTTAAAATTTAACTTGTTGATTGCAGAATTCATCTATGATTTTTATAAAAATAAGCTTCTTAAGATTATGAATATTGAGCTCTTTTTAAAAAATATAATATTCATAAAAAATGTCCTAACGAGATCGCAGATAGAAGTAAACATTACACGTAAAGCAAGTGCCCCAAGTTTTTTGAAATTTGAACCATTTGTATGGTGTGTTCAGATCTTCAGAAATTCCACCGCAGGTTTTCAAGGACAAGATTACTTGCGTTACTGATTAAGCCAGCGGTCGTCCCTATGGAAAACACTGTTTTCCAGCGATAAAAAAGCATGACGTTAACGCATGACGGGTTTTGTTATTTGGTAAATATTTATTAGGTTCCTTTAACCTCTACAATAATTACTTTTATATAAAAAAAATACAATGTTTCATCTACCAACTAATAATTTTATCGTTTGTTTTTACAAATAAATAAGAGAATACCAGTGGTTTCCATTTCACAGTCCGCAGCTTAGCAAAATATTTTTTTTCTGATTTTTACGATTTTTGTTTTGTTTTTAGCAACTAATTCATCGGTCAAATCAGCCTGATTCAACAAACACCGTATTTGGATAGATAGTTGAGACTATTCTAAAGAGACCTGAATTGAAACAAGTAAGAAAACTAAGTTCATTAAAGATTTATAGTCATTTTGCTCAAGCCCGTCGAGAGGCGGGCTTGGGAACTAGAGGGTTAAGTACATCAGTAGAAAATAGACAGTATTAGAAAAAAAATCCAAAATTTTAATTGTCACCATGACAGTCTCCTATCGCGATCAGTTCGATGATTTGCTGATTGAAATTGATTAAAGCGGGTGTCGTATAAGAAGAGAGAGATCTATGTTTTGAAATTACTCTTAGAATCAGATCAACCCCCCCTCCCACCTTCTATACACTATACACTTTGCCAAACCCAGACATCGCTACTGGATTTGAAAAGTGCGTCAGGCGTTCTCTGGTCTACCAACACTGGTGACTATTTGAGCATTTCCCTTAAATTCACCCTGCTTGTCTGATGCAGAAAGCCGTCATTTTAAATTAAAAAATAAGAAATGCGCAATGTCACCCCTGGATTTCGGTTTTAATGCGTTATTCTGGTTCTGGAAATAATGAAACTAAGAGCTTCTCAAATGGAATTAAAAAAAAAAATACGCCAAACCCCAAGTTCCAGTCTGTTGAAATATCCATGACCAATGAATTTTATACAGAAAGTCCGCATAACACACACAAATATATTTCAATTTATTAGAGACCCCCTGATTTTTATTGTATTGTGCCGGGTCAAATAGATGTGAATAAATTACTTGAGTTCATCACTTTAGCTTACTTAACTCTCATTGACAGTGAGGGTCGAGGCTCCTTTGTTATTATCTTAACTACCATGACGTGTTTGATGTTCTGAAGAAAAGGCAATTTAAAGGAACATTAGAAAGTATCAATAACTTAATTTTTTTTTTCAATTTAGTTATTTTTTACTAAAGACGCTTAAAAATGGAAGCAATAGGCGAAAAATCTCTGGGATCACGCCTTCCATCGCATGAGGAAGTAAAGCCGTTGGCGCCGGTCCGTTAATAAACGGGTCGTGAGTTAGGGTCCCGGGTGGAGTCGTCTCCCCGGGCGTCGGTGATTGGCACAACAACAGTGGCGGAACTAGACCGACGCACATAAGAGTAAATCAAGTAAAAACCTGATCAAAAGTCAAAAAAGCATAAGTTTATTAACCATGTTCTGCATAGTCTCATTTTGAAGTGTGATACCTACTGAATCTTTCGACAGCTTATGAGCATCCGGAAGTATTGTTAACCTTTATTACAGCTGATTGAAATCGAAGAAATTTTAGTTTTCTGTTGTTGCATTCGATGCTCCCGTACCGTTCACTGTTTTTCAAAACTATCAAGTGCAACGTAGTGATTTATCATCAAACCAACTATGGTTATTGTCAACGAAGGTTAGTTCAATCAATCTTCAAACATAAAAGACTAATAAACAGTTTCGATATTGCCAGGGAACATTTTAAAAAACACAAAAATGCTGTAAATGAGTTTTTTTATATGTCATATTATATGAAGTAAGTTAAGTATCAATGAGTTTCAATGTAAACAGTCAATTGCAAATGAAAGCCTGTATGTTTCTGGTCAAACTGGTGGTATTAGAATATTCGAACCAATCCGAACTCATAAGTTACATTATTTTGAAAATCATCGGAAAAACTCAATTTTTCAGCTTTCGGCAGTGTTTTTGCGTTAGTTCCAAGATATAGATACATCAAAGTTTGCAGATTATGTCCTTAAAACTGCTTAGCTCTACATTCGGCTTTATCCTTGGTATCCAAAGACTCCTACTTTGCATAAAATATAAAAAAGGTCAAACTTTTTCGTCCGTAGCAATGCAAATGTTGCGAGTGAAATATTCTTACACGGGCAATGATGATAATACTAGTGACTCTTCAGATTCTTCTGAGTACTCAGATTGAATAATAAACAAATCAGTGTTAGTCCCGCACCTCACTGATCTAAAAAACTGTTATATTTCATTCATAAAGGCTCAGCCATACATTGTAGAAAAGAATTCGAACTACACCATCAGAAAAGTATCAAATCGTTCAAAGGTGGGTTATTTCATTAAAATTTTCAGTCATTTTCAAAATTTATATGGGTAGTTGTCCACGGAGGGGGATGGGGGGGGGGGGTCAAAATCGTCAAAAACCTGTCCACATGGAATGTGGATAGCTCCTTATATGTTTCCAGTCCAAAAATCCTTCAAAATAATTTTGATCAGGTTTGATGTTCTAAGTGCTCCACTGTGCGACGGAAAATATGCGAGAATAAAAAAAAATGAAGTAAAAATCGATCGGGTCTGCCTTATTATGGTTATTAGATTTTGCATGGATACATTCGATAACAACAAACCGAAATCATTAGTTGATACACTCTCGATACTTAAAGCTGCAACATAATCTCAATAAGACCGTCTGCATTTAATTCCCACGGCATCCTATACTGACTCTAAACAAAAATGCACTGTAAGGAATCTAATTCTAGTTCCAAATACACCTTCCTGCATACGACTCTGACTCAACCTGAAAACCCAAATCCGCTTACCTTCCTCATTTATTCCCTATGCAACGACTGCAAATCGCATCCCCCTCTCCAAGGTAACGAACCGAAAGATAACCGAGGGGAATCAACAGCAGTTTATCCTTACATCTTGAGTGCAAAAAAACACGGAAATAATGCGCCGGAAAAGGTAAAACACCATCGAAAGAACAGAGAGCACAGCGTAAAATTCAGATCTCAAGAGTGAGATTAAGCAGCAATTCCTCCAAAGACCCTCCGTACTAAACAGAAAACTTCAATTAAGATCGTTGTATCTCGATAGGAAATCCGAACTTTTATTTTTGTTTCTAGTCGGCCACCCTCTGTCCTTAAGGGATAGGTGTACGTGTACGTCCTAGCAGTGCAAGCTGGCCGGTAGCTTCCTTCCTGATTTTTTGCTTTCCCCTTCCCCTAAATGGATGTTTATTGTCAATGACAAGAGCTGGCCAGCTTCTGAAAGTGAAAGTTGCTTTATTTGCACAAGCCAAGCTGGGGAGGGGAGGAAGAAAAACGATTGTCACCCGACTACGCGTAACGCCTCGAGCATCGAGGAAAAACTTCGGCTTTACTGACGTGTTTCGGCTCGATTTCGGTGTAGAATAAAGGTATAAATTTATTATGAAGCTATTTATTGAAAATTTTAATTAAATTTTCATTTTTGTATCCATTGCTCACCTCCTCACAGGTCCACAGGCTAGCGGCGCCATAGGTCAGCACAAACAGAATGTTACTGATGCCTGACGGTCGCAACTTTTCCGCGCTTTCCTAGCGGATAAATTGGTGGAAAATTAAATTTCACTCCCAGTCGGTACAAGTTGATGCAATAAAATGAATTTCCGAAACAAAGTAGAAAAAAAGCCATGCGCCTGGAAGGAGATGAAAGATGACCGAACGCAAAGGATGCGTCATTTGGGAAGCCAAATTGATTGAAAATTTAATCATCGTTTTAAAAATTGGTTTACTAGATAAATTCGTTTCACTGGGCTCGGTAAGTTTAATCGTCTATAACGTATTATTTGTTTCTTTTTTTCTACCTTTGTTATACTAAACAAAGGTTATAAAATCGGTCGAAAAACGCAAAATAGATCCAAGGCCCGGAGGGCCGAACCGTATATACCATTCGACTCAGCTCGACGAAC
The DNA here is from genome assembly GCF_029784165.1 of Wyeomyia smithii. Classification (NCBI taxonomy): domain Eukaryota; kingdom Metazoa; phylum Arthropoda; class Insecta; order Diptera; family Culicidae; genus Wyeomyia; species Wyeomyia smithii. The sequence continues at coordinate 207,176,291 of NC_073696.1, forward strand.
TGAGCAATGTCTGTTCGTGTGTGTATGTGTGTGTGTGTGTGTGTGTGTGTGTGTGTGTGTGTGTGTATGTATGTTGTCTGTATGTATGTGCCGCAAAATACTAACGCACCTTTCGTATAGAACGCAATATCCGATTTAGATGATCTTATACGCAAATGAAAGCTACTGTGGTCCCCCAGAATGCTACCGAGTGGATTTTCGATTATTGGTTTAGATTTTGAGATATTGATCATAGAGTATTTTTAACATAGGGTATTTTTTAACTTTAAACACAAAATGAATTTGTTGAGGGCCAAGTGTCGTATACCAATCGACTCACTTCGTCTAAATGAACATTGCCTATATACATTTGTATGTGTGTATGTACGATAGTATTTGTAAATATATTGTTTATATGTGTAGTATATCAAAATCGAACAAAAAAAAACAAAAAAAAATCCCACCGTTCACAGAATGCATAACAGTCATACCTCGATATAAGGCAACATTAATTTTATTTTTGTTACGTTATACCGAGTTACGTTATATCGAAGCACGAAACAAATATTTCTTTATTGATGCAAAATTCTTTATGGTTACTAAAAAGTGCACAAAAACTTATTTCCCTTCACTCAAAAAGATAAATAAACCCTTCTTATGACCAAAGCAAAGCAAAGCCTTGGTGCTACATTCCGATTCGGAACTTGACCTTCTGTTTACTATACACAGACTTCGCAGCCAACTGTTAAGTGTACAGGACTATTGCGGGGCTAGCGCTTCGATCCTACTGACACTATAACAGTCTCTCCCGAGTCAAGACTCGAACCTACGACGACTGGCTTGTTAGGCCAGCATCGTACCTCGAGACCAGCTGGGGAGGCTTCTTATGACCCTTTAAGACAATTTTCGTAGACCAATATAACCAGTCACAAAACATTGAAAAAATAAACGTCAATTTTATCTAATTTTACGGTTTCAAAACTTACTTAAAACATTTATCCGGAACATTATACACCTCCAAAATAATTGTTGTACTTCAACTTTGGGAAATTGAAAAAAGTTACGTTATATGGAGGTTGCCTTATATCGAGGTATGACTGTATTAGATTTAAGCGTTTACAAGTGCAAATGGAAGCTCCAAACCCTTTCAAAAATTATAATGAGCGAGAATTTTATTGGTTGCTTGATTTTTAGAATATACCAAAGAATTTTAAAACATGGAGTATTTTACTTCATGGATCATTTCTCTCTCTATCCTTTTTTATATCACTATATCTCTTTCTCTCGCTCTAATCTGGGAACAAAATAAAAAAACTTTACGTATTGCAACTTGTTGTTTTGAATCTGCTTGAACCGATGGCAACAAAAATCGCCAAATATACACTTTATTTTCAATTAATATTATAGCATGAAAAACGCTCTGCAAATAGCAGGAAATGCATAAATAGTAGCAATGCAGACATATATCCACACGATCAGTGAAGATTACGACAAATCCCAAGCACTACGAGCGCTTTTTTACCACATTATCAAAACAGAGGTACAGTGATCAAAGTCACCCCGGTGATCAAAGTCACCCCAGTTTACGGTACTATTTATTTCTTAGAAGAAACCAAGAGTAAAAGACATCTGTGCATAATTTTCATACTCTGTGTAGTTCATTCTAACTGGTGTAAAAAAAGAACCTTTTATTTTTAATAGCTTTTTACTAACAACATTCAATAGATTTCAGAGGAAATTGCAATGCTTATTTAAGTCCGGCGAGTACACTTTAACCAGTCAAAATTCTTAAGTCTTGCGAAAAACCTTAATTTTGAAAAAATGCATTTGAAATAGGATTAATTAAACAACACTTAACAGCATCTGATGTGTACTGGGAATTGACATTTTAACAGCAGTTATAGGAGTTTCAATGAAATCTTTTATATATAAACCCTTCTTATGTGGTATTGAGAATGTATATGAGAACCTCATCGAGGTTTGACTCAGTGATGTTCTTTGGTTCACCCTCTGGAAAACTAACGTTTGAATTTAATTCTAAACGATTTATGGTTTACTGGCATATCAAATTTATATGTAGTAACAGTAAGTATAAATTTATATGTAGTAATAGTTAGTATAACGAAGGTTTCTGCACTGCTAGGTGGATTAATTCAGGTTTTTTATTTAAAAGGATACAAAAAAAATATTATCATTATATTTTTCACAGCTTGTGCACCATAAACAAGCAACAAACAGCACAATGCGTTCTCCCACGCCCGCCCCGAAAACCCACCACAGGCTTTGTGTGTGTGTTTGCACTACATGTGTCTGTTTAGAGGTGGTCCGAGAGAGAAGAGGCGCAACTACTCGACTGGCGCTATTTTTCGACGGCATCTCCGCAAACACTCCAAAAGAAACCCGCCGAATGAAGACCGTATTCAATCCGGTTCGTTGAATCCGAACTACAATAAAAAATAAACGAGCGACCACTTGAATATGTGAAAAATTAAACTCTTGAAAGTGATTGAAGCGCCTCTTGAGAATAATGCAATCGTTGAATAAAAGAGCTCGTTCCACAAACAGTTGGACAGCCCCGGACTGGGCAGAGGAGTTTCCGCTATGGTGTCAGAGCAACTGAGCTTCAAGCGCTATGTTACCTGCGGCAGCTAGGTTGATAGGTAGGAAGCACACTCTGAAGAGTTGTTACTTTTCACTTCGTTCCTGCAAGTCAGCACTTAAGTCCGAATAACGTTCGAAAATGAAGTTGAAAAAAAGCGAGATTGGCCCCTGAGACCAAAAACCAAATAGTATGAGAAATGGAAGAGAAACAGTGAGATATTATTCGAAACTATGGTTCTGAAGGCTGAGGCTGGGTCTATTCTTGGTAGCTTCTAAGTGTTTACGTACTCACGGCAGCGCTGAGTGTTTATTATTAAAATTTATTTACATTCATCGTACATAATAAACCATATGAGCACATATCTACTAGAACAAGCCAAACATAATAGTTTGTCACAAGAAACCTTAGTAAGTACTAATATACTAACTGGCTCGGGCTTTTCATAGCAGTCTAGTCTAGTCTGAGGAAACCTTGCTGTCTTTGTAGTCCGAGAATGATGTTCAGGTTGGTCTCACGGTTGGTAACGCAACCGCACCCAACAAGCGGCATCGGATTTCGTAAGATGGTTGATTGTTAAGTTTTCATAATGTCAAACCATATGTTACAAACTTCGACTAGATTTTCTGAATTCTGTTGACTCTGACGTTGTGGAATAATTAAGTACTCCTTCACCTTTATGGTCAACGACTTTTGTTTTCATCAGTTTACGGAGAAATTCATACAAACAGGGTAAAACCGCCCACCGAACATGTCTATTACAATATAATTACATAACATTTTGCACCCCTTTCTTTTTTGATAGTGCGCGAACGGTCACAGAAATAATCAAAAACAACCTTTCAGCTGGCAACCAGCCAACGCGCTATTGTTTTGCGGCAACCGGACTTAAGGTTTTTCTATACAAAAATCTGTTGTTTTATTCGTGAATATACGTTCAACCGCTTGTCTGAATCTGTCTTCTTTCGGAAATATCGAAGGCCGTGAATAATATTGTAATTTTGACAAAGAAGTTTCGATGGAATATGAAAATGTTCCACTGAGGGTGAAATCGCTCACTATTCATGGGGTAAAACCGCCACGTATACAACAGCTTGTTGTTTTATTTCAAGACCCAAATGCCTCGAAACTACAACGGGAATATTTACAGGATCAGTAAGGCACTTTCAAGCCACATAGGACATCGATGTTAATCGACCATTTTCGATTTGGTTGAAGCTTTTCTAGTAATGTTTTTTAACGCGATAATTTTTGAAACAAGTAAACTTGTGTAAAAATGCTATTAATGAACAAAAATAATTTTAGTGCCAGGACAGTTTATTTGTTCGATATGACGTCTCCGGCAGAGTTGAAAATAGTAATTTTTACTTCCGAATAGAGTATACACTGTAAAAAAAAATTAAAGAAAAGATATAGAAGTAGAACTAAAATTTTTTTTTTTAATTTATTTCAAAAAAATCATGTTTTTGTCTGCAAAATCTACAAAAGGTAAGTTAAAATTTGATGGTTGTTGGATCATGGAGTAATGGAAATATTAATAGCTCAAATTTCGTAACGAATTTTTTTTGGGCGGGTTGTTTCATGTATAGAGTCGTTGGTAATTTTGTTCTTCGGAAAAAAACCTAAATTAATCCACCTAGCGGTCAGACTCAGCCTTTCTCATTCAAAGTTATTATTTATAAAAATAGATTTACAGGAATGCTTAAATCCAATAAAGGTATATTCACTCTTTGTGTTCTAAAATATTGATGTTGTAATTGAAGTATAAGATATGAAATTTGACGTAATGTTAGTGCTTAAGAAATAGCGAAATAAAAGAAATGACTCTCAATTTCGAACAATTTAATCACGAGCGATACCAGTAACGTTCAGATAGTACGATACCACATTTAAATTATGTTGAAGCCACATATATCGATCGAAGCAGGTATAGTTTTGAATAGTCTTTGAACTTCTTGTTTTAACAATTCGACAAATAACGGTTGCTTAAGTTTGATTACTATCAAATGAGAAGGTAGCGTATAGGGCAGCCAAACTTTGAAACCACGTGTTCAATCATAATTCATCAGTTAACCCTTAACTAGCCCGTTCATCCGATATCAATATTGTTCAAATCGGTTGTGTAGTTTCTGAAATAATGAAGTTTCGTGATTTTCACATTTCGATACATTACAGACGAAGTTACAGTCCGATCACAGTTAAATTCAATAGGGTGTTATGAGGCAGCTAGACCTTTCATTTGATACTAATTCTGTGGAAATCGGGTCAGCCATCACTGAGAAAAGTGAGTGAGTCCAAGTAGTCTTCGAAATATGTTTCTTTTCATAGTTGGATTTCACATTTTTAAACATAACAGGCAAAGTAATAATCCGATTGCAAAATAAATTAATAGGGTCTTATAGGGATTACATTTTACCATTGATTTTATGAAAATCGGTCCAGCCATCTCTGAGAAACATGAGTGAGATTAAATAGTCTCCAGAACACGTTTCTTTCCATAACTTCTGAACCACATGTTCAATCTCCATAAAATGCAAAAGTTAAGGGTTGTTTAGGTATCCCGTTCATTTCAAACTAATTTTGTACAAATCGGTTGTATAGTTTCTGAGATATTGATGTTTCGTGATTTTTTCATTTTGATACATAACCTCTAAACTAGGAATCAGATTGCAATAAAATTCAGTAGGGTCTTATAGGGCCTAGACCTTTTATTTGTATTTAATTTCATTAAAATCGGTTCTGCCATCTCTGAGAAAATCGAGTGAGATTGGGAGAGCGTTACACACACACACACATGCTGAAAATGCTCAGCTCGTCGAACTGAGTCGAGTGATTAACGACATTCGGCCCTTTTGAGCACTTTTATACCTTTAGTTTTTGCAGTGATTGCTATACCTTTCTAAAAAAGCCCAATTATTTTGAATACAACTATGTTCATAGCTTCTGAGATATAAGAGCGTTTTTCACATTCTGACGCAGCGCCAAAACTAAAAGTTTGATTACAATGAAATTCAATAGAAACCTAAGCGGTAAATAGACCCTTCATTTGACACCAAGATAGAAAGAATCGGTCAGACCATCTCTGAGAAAAGTGAGTGCAAAAGAAAGGTGCACATACATACACACCCACACACAAACATATACACCTATACATATACACCTATACCTATACATTTATGCAGAAAATGCTCGATTCGTCGAACTGAGTTTAGTAGTATATGACATTCGGCCATTCCAATCATTTCTACCTTTTAATTAGCCAGTGATCGTTAGGAGTAAGTCAATATGTTTGCTTTCATTATGTGATTTCACATTTTTATGAACAACGGACACAGTTACAATCCAACTAGACCTTTCATTTGACACTAATTTTGTGAAAATCGGTTCAGCCATCACTGAGAAAAATGAGTGAGTTTAAACAACCTCAGGATAACTTTTCTTTACATGACTTTTGAACCATATGTCCAATCATAACGAAATTCAAAAGTTAAGGGTTCCGGGGACAGCCCAAACATTTGAAACCAGTTTCATTGAAATCGGTTGTGTGGTTTCTGAGATATTGATGTTTCGTGATTTTTACATTTTGATACATAACCTCTAAACTTAAAATCCGATTACAATGAAATTCAATAGCAACCTATGACGCAACTAGACCTTTCATTTGCAATTAATTTTATGAAAATCGGTCCAGCCATCTCTGAGAAAAGTGAGTGAGAAAAAAATGTTGCACATACACACACACACACACACATACACACATACACACATACACAAAGAGAAAAAAAAAAACATCCACAACTTTGTCAAAGACATTATACCGATAAAATCAACCGTTGCCTTGAAAATCCTCAAAAAATAGTGGGTGATCTACCCCGCTGGTGGGCGGGCTTACCCCGCATGAAAACGATCTGCACATTTTCAATGAATTTTTAAAATTGAAAAAAAAAAGCTGGAAAATAAACAAAAATATTTCAGTTCTTATTTTTCAAATGCGGGTATCGAATAGAAGAACCTCTTAGCGGAGAAAAAATGAAATTGCAGCCGCAATGTTTTTTTTAAGTATTGGTTAAGGGGGCGATCTTACCCCGCTTACCCCTACATCCTGGAGCACAAACGGTAATTGTTGGGTGGTTTCGCCAGACAGTAAATTTTGCAATTGTGTAGCAGGGTAAACGTAATTCAACAATAAGAAAACATTAATGGTACCAGGGATAGAATAAGTCGGCAATGGAATGTGATACGATATAGAATGTGGAACATTTCCGGACTACTTCGTGATAAGGGCGAATCCTTGCGTGTTTTCCTATCTAGTTTCGCCCTAATCACGAAGTAGTCCGGATTTGTTGCCAGAGACCATGTTTACCCTTGCACAGACTTGGCAAAGCACGCACTCTACTAGAAGTGAGGACGAAAAAGTATCACTTGCTTCCTAGGCAACATGCACTCGAGCTGGGTACTTCGGTCGAAGATTCTGCACGCAACAAATCAAGAACAGCACCACACAGTAAATATCTCTTCATTGGTGTCTTGCCCAAGGTTACATGGAGCGCACGAGGTGACTCCGAATCATTTTTTTACTTGTCAAATCAAAGAGAACAAATGCTCAAAATGCCTACCGGAGACAAATCGAAGGTTAGCCCAATAAATACGAAGCTTCTTTGGCTCTTGTACCGATCTGGTGCCTGCTACGAATGTCATATGAAGAGATAATACGCTTTATGGGTTGGGTCCCTATAATTGGGCGATATCACCGAGCGGCTCGGATCAGAGCTTTTACGAAGTTTGCCTCTGCAGGAAAGTAAGGTACTCTATCACCGTGTAAGTTACGGATATTTAAACTTTTTCCCTTCCTCCTACACGCCTATTCATAAACTCCACTGCTCTTCTTAACCTAGCGTCGTTAATTACAACTGCCTTCATTCAATATTTTTCCGAACTTTAGCATGATTAAAAAGTCGAGTCGGAATATGAGAGGGAGCCTAAAGCAGGTATTAGACGAAGCAAATATTTGCTATTTGTGGTACGGCTTTTAATTTGTGCAAATAAAATCCGTACCAAAAATAGCAAATATTTGCTTTGTCTAATACCTGCTCTAGAATGCGTTGAAGTCCCTTTGTCCGATTCTTTTTTAAAATGTCTCGAAGGTCCCTCGAAAATGTCTATGAAATGTTTAAAAAAAAAATAAAATAAAAATAAAATTCAAAACAAAAATACAAATAAAAAATTTAAATAATAATAATAGTAAAAATGTAAATAAGAATAATAAAAAAAAATTAGAAAAAAATATGCCTCGAAAATGTTTCTCTAAAGTCTTGAAAAGTTTTCAGAATTACTATATATTTGACATTCAAATCAAATGTAAGAGACAAATCTCAAAAATATTTCAAAAATGACTGAAAATCGTTTAAAAAATGCCAATGAATGGAATTACAAGTGCAGGTCAGACTCGGTTATCCGGAGAGAATGGTCGACTATCTGGAGTATTTTTTTCTGTATTTCCATAACGTACTTTTCCCTCACCTGGTCTTGAGGTACGATGCTGGCCTAACAAGCCAGTTGTCGTAGGTTCGAGTCTCGGTTTGGGAGAGACTGTTGGTGTTAGTAGGTTCGTAGCGCTAGCCCCGCAATTGTTCTGTACACTAAACAGTTTGCTGCGATGTCTGTGAATAAAAAAACAGAAGGTCGAGTTCCGAATCGGAATGTAGCACCAAGGCTTTGCTTTACTTTTGTCTTCCGGGTTATTGGGAGATTCGGAGTTGTTCAAAATTGTAACAATACAAGCTCCGTCCTGTTTGGGCAGTTCGTTTTTGCCAGTTTCCTCGTGGTTCCTACAACCAATTCTTACTCAACAACCTCCAAAGGCAAGGTATATGATGCATAGAAAGAGATAGCATGATCCATTTATCTCATTAAGATTGACTTTGTTTATAAAATTTGTGAGTTTGATTTCGTTTTTACAACTTTGAGATAATCAATATAACATAATCTATAATTTCGTATCTTTGGATAACCAACGCTGACAAACAGTCTAAAGACAATTTTTAATTTTTTTCGTCGAAACATGTTTTATGTATAATATATTATGATAGAGAGCTCACTGTTCAAGATGAGATGATTTCCCATCACCTATCAGTATTTTTAAACCATTCTTATGGCCATTTAGGACAATTTTCAACAAGCAAAAAATTATTTTTTTGAATTGATGCAAGACTGTTGGTGGTTACTCACAGATGCGCGAAAACCTATCCCCCATGACCTATCAGTATTTTTAAACTTTTTTTATGCCCATTTAGAGAAAATTTTAACAAGCAAAAAAAATTTTTTTCTAATTGATGCAAGACTGTGAATTATTACTGAAGATGCGTGGAAACCTATTTCCCATCACCTATTAGTATTTTTAAACCTTCCTTATGCCCATTTTGGACAATTTTCGCATTGGTTTCATCGGTTCCAAAACTTACTACAAACATTTTTGAAGCAATTTATAGCCCAAAAACAGTTGCTGTATCATTTATTTTCAATTTCAATACATTTTAAAAAGTTACGTTATATCGAGGTAAAAGTTACGTTATATCGAGTTACGTTATATCGAGGTTGCCTTATATCGAGTTATGACTGTACTAGAAATGATCATATTTATTTATTTTTTATTAGTGTATAATTAACATTATATTTTATTTGTTAGTAATTTGCTTTCAAATTTTAATGTATCATATTGTTTGCTAATAAAAATGTTAATGTTAATGTATCATATTGTTTATTTCTGATCAAACATATTTCACTGAAAGTGTTACTTACAAGTAAAAAGAAAATCTCGGAGTAGCTCTTTGCTATCATCCAAACCCGTCTTCTGATACAACTCTGCGCTTGTAAGTTATAATTTCAAAATTCCTTGCCCCATTAAAAAAAACTGTACATAACGTAGTCCTTCATATTTCCCCCCTGGGATTACGGTGCATGCCTTCAGTCTGCTGTTCGGTAAGTTTCGCCGTTAAATTATGCTACTCAAACAGCTCCGCTCAAGATTGCGTTGTTTCCCACTCTACCACTCTGCCGAGGCACCCAAAACATATCTTAGGATACTTTTTGTTCAAACTGCAGGTATTATAGATTAGATTGAGGAAGTACCAAAAACTTTCTTCTTTTCTAGGCGTTTTTTGTTGTTTAATCAAACTGGAAGAGAGTTACGAAAGAAATATAGAGTTTCGTACACCAGGAAAATTTTTTGCGATATTTCATTGACTGCACGCACATTGGTGTACTGTGACTAATGGAAAAACAGCAGTCGCAATACCATTTCGTGCACATGGCATGAGCCCACGTAAGTTCGCAGGTTAGCACAAAACTCGCAAGGAAATGTTTGATTATAACTCACCCCAATCGACGAAACTGGTCGTAAGGTTGGATGATTTCTACCCTCGCTCGGTAGCCTTACCATCCTAAATATGGCCAACCTGGCAGAGGGGAAAATCTTATTAAGTTCCTAGGACCTATGGAATGCGCATAATAAAGTGGAGCGGCGGCAACGTTGGCGGTTTCTTGTTGCGCACTTTTGCTTTATGTGGCTCGAGGCAGGCCGAAGGGTGTGGATTTTATGACACCGATTTGAGGCGTGTGAGTTGCAGTGCAGAAAAAATGCGTGAAATTTGATTAGTTTAGTTCTTCGTGGAATTTTGGCAGGTCAGGGGCCGAAGCAGCTGGCGGAACGAAGATAAGGAATGCGATTATGTGCTGCATTAATATATCATGCAAACAAAACTTTACGCTGCACGTGCTTCATTTGATTTCAAAGAAAATACTTTAATATTGTTTTTATAATAGAACGAATACTATTCCAAAAATCATATTAAACAATCATCATGTTGGGATTGGAAATAACACTTTCAGAAAATGCCACAATATCTACTGCACGCATCGTCGAATGAATTTGAAAAGGGTTGACGAAAAAAAAACAGCGCAATAGAACTGACAGTTCCAACTTATCAAATATTAGTACACATTTCGGCCAGGAGCTCGCATTCTGTTCGTTTTCTCGCTGGGCCCCGTTCATGTGCGTGTGTGTACATATATGACTGACCGAGTGACTCGCTAAGCTTCACCAGTTGCAGTTTGGCGGCTTTGTGGTCTGATGGTCAATATATTTTAGCACCAAACCGTGCGGTACCGACAAATGTATCGACAGTCAGTGTTATTGAATTTGAAATTAGATTTAGAATTCCTCTCTGCGTGCCAGTAGATTGGTTACACGAGACACGTGATTCCAAACAGCCAAAACTCAGACAGCGTTGCTGGTTTCTAGTTTTAGTAGATGGAGAATATCTGATAACGCATTAAATGAAATTAAAGTGTAAAAAATATATTATTGCTTTGTTTATTCATTTGGTACAAGCTATAGGCATAAAAATGTCTCACGCTCTTGTTATTCTCATCAGCGAATTTTGCACAGCAACGTCCGGAAAATGCGCATGAATTCAAAAACGGGATTCTAAAACCGTGTTTACCTTCTACGGTTTCGAAATTGGTAATGAAATTTGAATATTTCGCAATTTATGTTTGCCCTGTTAAATGGTGATCTCCGTTGGCCACAGGACTGACGCAGATTTGCGTTGGACTTGTGTATTTGTCCGTCGAGCCGCCGCTCCGTTTGTGCCATGACGTGTTTTCGGTCCGAAGCTTTGGCACCGACCGGGGTGCTTTTTGCTTGTGCGATACTTTTGCGATTGCCTTTTGTTGAAATAATCAAATTGGCAACGAACCAAATGGAGTGCTTCTATCGAAAACGCCAGGCGGCTTTGTACACGGAATCAATTAAAAGACAGTCTTTCATGTCGACTGTTGTCGCAACACGTATCAAAGTGAGTGAAGCTGTGAATGGAGGTTGAATAAATTCATTGTTGAAGTATTTGTCTTCCGTTGTTCGTCTTGAATAAAAAGTATTTTTTCACTACAGGATTTTAACCGACTTGCGGATTGAATGATATAAAAGAATGCTTTGTAAATAATTACATGACATTGAGAGACCTGCTCCAATTGTATCATTAGTATAAAAAAATGCATAGCTTTCGATTTCAAAATTGGAATTTTCGGAAGATTTTTATTCTATGCTTGGAAATCAGAATTTCTCACATTGAATAAATGATGTAATGTTTTCACAGTTAGAATACTGAATGTTTTCAAACTGGAATATTATTGTGACCTACGATATATTTTGCTATTAGAAATTTTCATCGAATCGGGTCGAGTATGGTCTGCTTGATATGAAATCTTTAGGACAACTATATTATTAGTAAAACAAGTATTCCAATTTTTTTACGCAACAATAGCGGAATCAAATATTCAAAGATTGCAATATATTTTTCAGTAAAGTTATTATATTACATTTGATTCTCCTGTAGAAAACCGTTTTGTTTGGTTACTTTTAAAGCCTTAACCGCTTCATTTTACCTGTGATTAAAATCATGATGAGTTTACCGTTCTACTTATTGTTTCGCAATATGGATATCGAAGTTTATTATTGAGATGACGCTACCTTCCAAAATCGTCGATAGGTTAGCAAATTGAAACAGTTTACAAATTGACAGTAAACATATTGCGTATTTCAAATAAGACACTGGGCTATTAAAGTACCATCCTACTTTGAAAAAACTCTTTCACTCGCAAAAAGAATGATGAGAACGCATGTGAATTGTAAAAATGAACGAAAAACTGATAACCGAAGCATGAAAGAGTAAAAAATCAAGGATCGAAAGCTGAAATGGCACAAGCAAAGAAAGAGTAAAGTGAAAAATACAACAAAACCCACACAAATTGAAATTATTGTAACTTTGACAATTTTCATCCGATTTCAATAGTTTTAGCAATCTTTTTCAGCATCTTATCTAACTACTAACTTAATTGCTAACTTATTGGCTATAAAGAGAGCTTATCGTAGCAATTGAGGATTGCAACGATTTTTGTCGAAAATTGTTAATAATTTTATTTGACATAGCTTCTAATGGTTCAACACCAGTAAGTCTATGTAATTCGAGTGTACCAAACCAAGGAGGACGCTTCAAAATCATTTTCAGAATTTTATTCTGAATCCTTTGGAGCGTTTTCTTCCTTGTTGAACAGCAACTTGACCAGATCGGTACAGCATAAAGCATTGCTGGTCTAAAAATTTGTTTGTAAATCAAAAGTTTGTTCTTTAAACAAAGTTTAGAATTCCTGTTAATGAGAGGATATAAACATCTCGTATATTTGATGCACTTGGCTTGTATACTCTCAATGTGCTCTTTGAAAATAAGTTTTTTATCATAAATTAGTCCCAAGTACTTAACCTTGTCGGACCAACTTAAAATAACCCCATTCATCTTGACAACGTGATTATTGTTTGGCTTGAGGAAAGACGCCCTAGGCTTATGCGGAAAAATTATCATTTGAGTTTTAGAAGCATTGGGAGAGATTTTCCACTTTTGCAAGTAGGAAGAAAAAATATCTAAACTTTTCTGCAATCGACTGCATATGACACGAAGGCTTTTTCCTTTTACGGAAATGCTTGTGTCATCGCAGAACAATGACTTCGTGCATCCTGGAGGCAAATCAGGAACATCTGAAGTGAATATGTTGTACAGGACTGGGCCCAATACTGAACCTTGGGGCACACCTGCTCTGACAGGAAATCTATCTGATTTTGAATTTTGATAGACAACCTGCAGAGTTCGATCAGTAAGATAATTTTTTAAAATTTTGATAAGGAAAATCGGAAAATTAAAAGTTTGCAATTTCGCAATCAAACCTTTATGCCAAACACTGTCGAATGCTTTTTCTATGTCTAAAAGAGCAGCTCCAGTGGAATAACCTTCAGATTTGTTAGCTCGTATCATATTAGTAACTCTGAGCAATTGATGAGTAGTGGAATGCCCATGGCGAAATCCAAACTGTTCATTTGCAAAAATTGAATTTTCGTTGATGTGTGACATCATTCTGTTAAGAATAATTCTCTCAAACAGTTTACTTATTGAAGAAAGCAAACTGATTGGTCGGTAACTTGAAACTTCAGCTGGATTCTTATCCGGCTTTAAAATTGGAGTAATTTTTGCATTTTTCCATAATTTGGGAAAATATGCAATTTTGAAGCAGCAATTGAAAATTTTCACTAAAAATTCCATTGTGCTCTCAGGGAGATGTTTGATTAGTATATTAAAGATTCCATCGTCACCAGGTGCTTTCATATTTTTGAAATTTTTAATAATTGATTTAATCTCATTCAAGTTAGTTTCAATTATTTCTGCAGGTAAAAAATTCTGGGAAGAAATTAAATCAAATTGACGTGTGACTTCATTTTCAATTGGACTCACAAAATTCAAATTTGAGTTATGAACACTCTCAAACTGCTGAGCAAGTCTTTGAGCCTTTTGTTCATTGGATACAAGAAAACGTTCACCATCTTTTAAAACTGGAATAGGCTTTGAAGGTTTCTTAAGAATCTTCGACAGCTTCCAAAAGGGTTTTGAATATGGTTTCAATTTTTCAACTTTAGTCTCAAAATTTTTATTTCTCAGAAGCGTAAATCTATGTTTAATCTCTTCCTGTAAATCTTTATAAATAGTTTACAAAACAGGGTCACGAGAACGTTGATATTGACGTCTGCGGACATTTTTCAAACGAATTAGAAGTTGAAGATTTTCGTCAATTATTGGTGAATCAAATTTCACTTGAGCCTTTGGAACAGAAAAATTCCTGGCATCAACAATTGCACATTTTAATGCTTCCAAAGCGGAATCAATATTCACTTCGTTTTGCAAATCAAGCTCATTATTGAAATTTCTCTCAATATGAGTTTTATATCTTTCCCAATTAGCCTTGTTATAATTAAAAACAGAGCTCATAGGGTTTAAAACTGTTTTATGTGATAAAGAAAAAGTTATTGGAAGATGGTCAGAATCAAAGTCAGCATGTGTGATCAAATCACTACATACATGACTTTGATCTGTTAGCACCAAATCAATTGTTGAAGGGTTTCTTACAGAAGAAAAGCATGTAGGACTATTCGGAGACAAAATAGAATAGTATCCTGAAGAACAATCATTGAATAAAATTTTTCCATTGGAATTACTTTGAGAATTATTCCATGAACGATGTTTAGCGTTAAAATCGCCGATTATGAAAAATTTCGAACGATTTCTGGTGAGTTTTTGTAAATCACCTTTAAAATAATTTTTGAGCTCGCGTGTGCATTGAAATGGTAAATATGCTGCGGCAATAAATAAAATCCCAAGTTCAGTTTGAACTTCAATTCCCGAAGTTTCAATAACTTTCGTCTCAAGATGGGGAAGAGCACGATGTTTGATTCGGCGATGAATAACAATTGCAACTCCACCGCCGGAACCCTGAATCCTATCATATCTATGGACCACGTAATTGGGATCATATTTTAATTTTATGTTAGGTTTCAAAAATGTTTCAGTAATAATTGCAATATGCACATTATTTACTGTTAAAAAATTAAAAAGCTCATTCTCATTGGCCTTCAATGAGCGAGCATTCCAATTTAATATTTTAATTGTATTATTTAAAATCATTGCTAAATTTTAAATTAGAAACAATTTTAATAGTAAAATTTGTGCCTATTTGAATGGCTTCAAACATTGATTTTGCCTGCAACATGGCGTTCATAAGATCGAACATTGCCTGTTGCAAAAAAGAAAGTTTACCTGCCGTAATAGGCCCCAGGCAGTTGACATTAGAAAAAATATTTTCGGTAGCAATATTAGCTGGAGTGATAGGTGTACAATTGTTTTCTAGCGTGTTTTGCTTACCCATATTAACGGTCATTTTCGAACTACCAACACTAGGCGGTATAATGTTCGAACTACCTGTAACCTGTGCATAAGTTAAACGGGTATGCAAAGGAGTAGGTAAACTATGCGTCACTGGTACGCTTGGAGAATTTTGTTTTGAAGTTGGTTTTAATTGTGAAATTGAATTTTGTTTACCTTGCCTTGCCTTAACAATTGCTAACCGGACTCGGCATTGATAAAAATTTGACATATGGTTGCCGTTACAATTCGCACAGCGAAAATTTTTACTCTCTTTCACAGGACATGTGTCCTTTTTGTGAGAAGAGTCTCCACAATTAAGACATTTTTGGTCCATGTTACAGAATTTGGAACCATGGCCATAACGTTGGCAAGTACGGCATTGGGTGATATGCTTTTCACCTCCGCCATACTTCCTATAAATTTCCCACTTTACACGCACATATACAAAGCATGTGCTTTTTCAAAAAATTTTAAGTTGTTAACCTCATTACGGTTAAAATGAATTAAATAATTAACAAGGGAAATTCCAGTTCTCTGACTGTTTTCGCCTCGTGATTTTTGTTTCATTAGAATTACTTGGGTAGGGGCTATGCCAAGTAATTCTGTTAAAGTAAGTTTGATCTCATCAACGGTTTGATCGTTGGTGAGACCTTTCAAGACAACCTTGAACGGCTTGGCGTTCTTGGTGTCATATGTAAAAAATTTGTACATCTTGTCAGTTAAATACTGGACAAGACGATCACGACCCTTTACTGAGTCGGCTAATAAGCGGCATTCACCTCTACGGCCAATTTGATAGGTAACTTTAACGTCAGAAACAAACGTTGAAAGTTCCTTTTTGAATATATTAAATTCAGAAGAAATAGTTACCACAATAGGTGGAACTTTCTCCTTTTTTAAAGATTTTATATTTTGTATAGTTTCATTATTAACAACTTCCATTTCACCAGCTTCTTGCTCAGGCAAAATATCAAAAGGATTGTCACTACAGACACTCGAAGTGTCAGAAAGAGATGCCTCTCTTTTCCTCCCCGCAGCGATGCGAGGTTTCTTTTTCCGTCCAGCCATTTCAGGTGATACGAAAAAAGTTAAAACAAATGTTAAATTCAAAAGTAGGTAGTCTTGAGAAAGACTGATGGGAAATAACTTTCAGGTAGTCTTTAAAAGACACACTGACAAAACACAAACTTTGAAGCTATAGGCAGTCAAAGACCAGTCCACAAGCAACCGAAAAAACGTCTGACCTGTAGGACAGTTCAAGACGCACTGAGCATCTTATCTATTTTTAAATGAATGTCACCAACCCTCGAAAAAATTCTCTTTCACGCAATCCGGTTTTCCGGGAATATGTTGCGAAACTGAGCAATTCTATGAATATTTGACAATATTATCAGTACGATTACAATTGATACCTCATATAAATACTTATATCGGAATCGGAGTGATGTTCAGAGACCTGAAACGACCCTTGAAATATCAAAATGGCGTTTTCCGGTATCTGGGAGAGAACCAAATTTGGCTAAATACCATCCAACATGGAAGCGCTACTAAACAGTGTATTGTGACGTCACCCAGTGCTCTAACTGCCTGATGCTTGGAAACGGGACTAAAAATTGCCATATGGTTTACCGCTGCATCAAATTTGCCTGCCAACAGACTGAGACCGCTGATCCGGTGTGCGTCGATTGTGAGGCTGCCCACAAAGCAATCAGTAAAACATGCCCTAAACGCGCATAGGCCATCGAGATTCGAAAGCAGGCCTGAGTCAACAATCTGACAGGTCGCCGAAAGGTGCCCCAGCACAACATGAAAGAGTTCTCTGTCGTTGGCTTACGTCATCTCATCTCGTTGCACGCCCTGTTACCGCTGAACCCAACCACCAGATGCTGAAGCAACGCAATGCGGTAGGCATTCCAGCCCCCTCTCCGCCCCACCGGATTTCAAGGAAACTCGTCTGGCATGACCTTCTTCCAAGCTTCAACTGGCGCATCTAACAACGAGCTCATGAAACTTCTTGACTTCCTCAACGAACACCAAATAGACATTGCTACCATCACGGAAACGTATCTCAAATGTGAGGTGAACGTTTTTCTTCCCGATTTTTGTTTTTTTCCGGCTGGATCGAACACATTCTACTGGAGGGAGTGGGGCTATTGCTCTTCGGCGTGAAATCAGCTACCATAAACTACCGGATTATCGAAGCCATCGGGGTCGAAGTTGAAACCTCGGTCGGCCCAATTATCATCATCGCAGCGTACTGTTTCAAGTAAACCAACACCTGAGACGGTACCGCTGCACAATGACGACACGATCTGGCTAAGCTGACTGGGCGGTAGGCGAAATACGTTTTGCGGGGAATCTGAATGCTCGGCACGAGGTGTGGGGCAGTCGAAGACAAAACCGGAACGGCATCATCCTGACAGAAGACCTCTTAGCCGGGTACTACAACATCTTAGCAGCGAAGTGCCCTTCCAGAATCTCCCGGTCCGCGGTTCACTCCTGACCAATATGGTCATCACCGAGGTTCCAGTCGTGTTTAAAGAGCTACCGTTGAACCACCATCTGGTGGTGCTGACCTTGGATGCCGCAGCTGAGATGGTGGCCAGTCATCCTCGGCGAAACTACCATTGCGTCAATTGGGTCCGGTTCCAGCGTATGGCCAACGAGAACACCAACATCGATCACGCTTTGAATATTTCAGAGGAGGTCGATCAGACGTTGTACATCCTTCAGCGTGCGATTGCCGTCACCCGTGACTCGGCGGTACCTGCACTCATGTGAGTCCTACCCCGTGAGGTGAGGTGAGCTGCAACTCAGAAAGCAGAAAATTAAGTCAGAACACTTTCCTCCGCTTATTTGTCCGGAGATGGTCAACTTCTAATTACTTTCAGGGCGAACAAGCTGGGGCAGTAGTTCGTTGAACAATTTGGGGCAAACATCGTCAGCCCCGGCTGGTAAATGGCTGGATAATGCGAACCATTGGTGCCAAGTGCTCCTACAGGAATAAAATAGACTCCACACGTGGTCTTTAGCCTTTTATCCAGCCACTCCTACCCAACATCCACGTGGTGCCAGCTAGGAGACGAACAACCAAAGGAAGATCGGGTAAACAACCCCGGTGGGAACTTGGTCGTATGCTGAGAGGGAAGGAGGGCTTTTTTGAGTTTCCGAGCGTCTGTCCTCCATGTTAGGAGCGGCTCAAATTGGCGTCTGTACTCCAGGTTAGGGGCGGCCGATTACCGACCTCGTGCCAACGCCTGACTCTAAACAGTGTTGTGCACGATGGTCCTCCGGCGTGACAGGGGGTTGGTGCGCAGGTCTTACAAGCCACCACCGTAAAACACTCACAAGTAATGAACGAGGAACAAAGAAATTCGAACTGGCACAATCGGCACAGACCCATGCGACGAAAACGGACTAACGATTTCCCAATCGGGACGTGGAACTGCCGATCTCTCAATTTCCAAGGGAGCACTCGAGTGCTCTCCGGAGTATTAAGATCCCGCAGGTTCGACATGTGTGTGCTGGAAGGGCTCAATGGTACGTAAGTTCCGAGATGGTCATGCCATCTACCAGAGCTGCGGCAACATACATGAGCTGGGGACAGCTTTTATAGTGATGGGCGAGATGCGGAAACGGGTGATTGGGTGGTGGCCACTCAGTCCTCGAATGTGCAGGTTGAGAATCAAGAGCCGGTTCTTCAACATAAGCATCATAAACGTGCACAGCCCTCACCTCGGAAGTATCGAAGACGACAAGGATGAATTTTACTCGCAGTTGGAGCGTGAGTACGACCACTGCCCGAATCATGATATCAAGATTGTCATCGGGGATTTCAACGCTCAGGTCGGCCAGGAGGAGGGATACAAACCGGGGATTGGAGGGTTCAGCGCGCACCAGCGGACCAACAAAATGGGCCTATTACTCATCGACTTTGCCGCCTCCAAGAACATGGCCGTGCGTAGTATCTGCTTCCAGCACAACCTCCTACACAAGTAGGAAGTCACCAAATCAGACGGAAAAACAAATCGATCACGTTCGGATTGATTGTCGGCACTTCTCAGACATCATCGACGTCAGATCCTATAGAGGCGCTGACGTCGACTCGGACCATCTGGTGATGGTAAAGATGCGCCCAAAACTCTCCGTTGTTAACAACATTCGGTACCGACGCCCGCTCCGGTTAGATGTAGCGCGACTGAAGCAACCTAACGTCGCCGAAAACTCCGCGCATTCGCTAGAAGCTGCGCTGTCTGAAGAGGACCAGCTGGAGGAAGGTCCTCTCGAGGACTGTTGGAACAAAATTAAAACAGCCATCAACAGCGTAGCGGAGAACGTAATCGGGTATGTGGGACGAACCCAACGGAAGTAGTGGTTCGACGACAAATGAAGGAAGGTGATTGATGAGGAAAATGCTGCGCGGGTGGCTAAGATGCGCAGTGCCACTCGTCAGAATGTGGATAGTCACCGACAGAAGAAGATGCAGCGAACCCAAATTTTCCGGGAGAAGAATGCAGGAGAAGAGCTGCATCATTCTCAGAAAACGTGAAAGTTCTACCAGGAACTCCACGCATCCCGCAGAGGCTTTGTGCCGCGAGCCGATATGTGCCGGGATAAGGGTGGTAGTATTCTGACGAACGATCGTGAGGTTACCGAAAGGTGGAAGCAGCACTTCGACGAACACCTGAATGGCGCCCAGGCAGGAGACCATGGCGGTAGAGAATGCGATCTCGCCGGTGCGACAAATGTAGAAGATGTGCCAGCCCCAAAGATAGGCGAAGGTAAAGATGCCATCAAGCAGCTGAAAAACAATAAATCGGCTGGGAAGGATGGCCTCGGAACAATATCGCACGCTAGCCTGTGGGGCTAATGCGGTCTCGATCAACTCGATTATTAGTTTGATTGAATTCGTTATCGATATTGTTTTTGGCACATTTTGCATGTGTAGGATAAGTAGTACAACGATACACCGTGCCCCAGTGCTTAATCGAGAAAATTTCCAGCTAGCCGACCGACATCGCTAACCACAGAGCCACGGGTAGGATGGCCTCGGAACAGAGCTTATTAAGATGGGCCCGGAGAAGCTGGCCACCTGTTTGCACCGGCTGATCGCAAGAATTTGGTATACAGAACAGCTACCGGAGGAGTGGGAGGATGGGGTTATCTGCCCTATCTATAAAACGGGTGACAAATTGGACTGTGGGAACTATCGTGCGAACACCGTCCTGAATGCCACCTACAAAGTGCTGTTCAAAGTCATTTTCCGCCGGCTCACACCCCTAGCAAACAGATTTTTGGGAAGTTATCAGGCCATACGGCAGATCCTCCAGAAATGCCGTGAATACAGAACCCCCACACACCACCCATTCATCGACTCTAAAGCCGCGTATGACACCATCAACCGAAAAGAGCTATGGAAGATCCTGGACGAAAACGGCTTTCCGGGGAAGCTGATAAGACTGATAAAGACTACGCTGAATGGGACGCAGTGCTGTGTGCGGATTTCGGGTGGATTGCCGGGTCCATTTGAATCCCGCAGTGAGCTTCGACATACCGCCATCTTGTACAAGGGTCGCATCATCCCAGCTCCATGGTACCAGATCGGCGACCGATCCTGCATAGATTTTGACAGCGTCGATGTTCCTGAAGCAGGCACTATATATGCATCAGTCCTCGGCTGATGCTGCGAAGACGGAGCATGCCGAGATCACGTTAAAAGCTACCGCCTTAGATAGAAGAAACGGAGTTGGCTAAGAGGGCAACGAAATCGGTCCAAACAGACACAACGTTTGCGAAACAAACGAATTAATCCCCGGGAGAGAAGCGGTGGAGTTATTTTCCCCTCCTCCTCCCCCTGGTGAACAGCATGGAGCAACAGGTTCCGGGTAGCTCGTTGGTAACGGTTCCGGAAAGGAGTAGGAATCAAAAGAGGTGGCCAGAAAACCACAGCCGGCCGCAAACCCTGCCACGGAGAGAGTGAAAAACAAGGGTGACGCACCCATCTTTAAGACAGAAGAGTCAAAGTACTCGGAAGTCCTTATGGCAATGAGAGGCGACGCGAAGCTCAAAGATCTGGGAGCGGATGTGCGTAACATTTACCGATCCCGCAAGGGAGAAATGATTCTAGTGCTCCGCAGAGAAGTAAAACACAAGGGCTTATCCTACCGCTTATTGGCCCAAGAGGCGCTTGGAGACGGGGTGCAGGTTTGGGCGCTCACGTCGCAGGTGACCCAATAGAATTCAATATAGGTGACCGAGGCATGCGAAGTCGCAGACGCCCTCAAGGAGCAGTGGTTGTGGCCTGAGAGTCAGTTCGACTGCGCAGGGGCCAAGCAGGGACCCAGACCGCCACTGTCAGGGTTCCGTCGGTGGGCAAAAACCTGGTGCTTTGGGTAGCGAAGCTACATTGGGCTGGTCATTGTGCCCACTCAGCACCTATCAGCCGCCGCCGGTCTGCTTCCGATGCTTCGAGCAAAGACCCAAGTCCTTTAGTTGCAAGGGGCCCGACAGGAGCTTGCTTTGCAGGCGGTGCGGCGCTCAGGCCACAAAAGCAAAGACTGTGAAGAACCCCCAAAGTGCTTGGCGTGACGCAAAACACGTAATAGGAGACCCGAGGTGCACGGCCGGTAGCCCGACTAGCAAGCCACGGGCGTGAAAGCGACACAACTAAATTTGAACCACTGCTATGCCGCCCAGCAACTGCTATACCAACAAGATACTGAATCGTTCTCGGACTTCTACCGTATTCCTTCCGGAAATGGTATCTGGATCTCGGACGGGTTCGGCATGCCGCAATATGGACGAAGAGCAGGTTTATTGTGCCGTGTCAAATAAATGTTGTGTGAACAAAACATTAGCAGGTTTCTGGTTCAATAGGTAGTGTCAACCTCAAACGAAGGGAGTGTACTACTCCTCGTTGGTTTATCGAGCAGTTCGCAAGGATGGTCGACCCAGCCACTGTGGAGCTGACCAGTGTAACACCGTTGGTGGTGGCAGGCGACTTAAACGCATGGGCAACCGAGTGGGGAAGTCGACGCACAAACCAGAGAGGTCGGATCTTGTTGGAGGCTCTGGCAAAGCTTAACATAGGTCTGGCCAACGTCGGCATGAAGAGCACCTTCAGTGAAAACGCCGCGGAGTCGACCATTGATGTGACGTTCGTAGTCCAGGTCTGATCACGAACAGGGGGGTAGACGATGGCTACAGTTATAGTGACCACCTGGCGGTCTGCTACAGTATAGAATGTAACACGAGACAGCATGCGGTGAGTAGAATTTACACTTCAGCCCCCCGCGGGTGGTGGATAACGCATTTCGATGCAGAGGTATTTGCGGAAGCAATTAGACGAGAGCGCATTCCCACATTCTAGATCGTCCAGGCTAGTTCCTGCCAACGATTGCAAAAAACGGCTCGGTGCCCCCTCATAGAGTGGTCTAACGTGGTGGTTTATCTTAGACTATCCTTGGGCAGTCATCTGATTTTTCGTATTCATGCCGATAAGACTGAATGAATGCCGGGGCTGATTTGTAGGATATGTAAATTGTGTTAGGGGAATTAGATGGCTCTCTACAGACAGTTCATGTACCCTACGTTGGAGTACCCATTAACAGTGTGGAAGGGCTGTATCCGGACACATAGACTGGAGCACCATTGAGTGCAAAACAAAATTTAAAAAATGATTATAAATCTACCCCCTGGACAAGAACAAGCGAGGTACACGACCTTGCAAACCTGGATACCTTAGCCGTTGAGTTCGGCCGCTACATTGAACAATGTTAGAAACGTGTTGGACACTGTGAGGATTACTACAACACCCACATTTTACTTTCATTCTCTGAAGCTATTTCTATACTAATTTTTTTCTTAAGGTTGTATGTCAATAAAACCAGTATTTCTAGAGAAACATTTCAAAAGGTCCTATCTGCTTTGATCGAGTTTTTGATCGATCAATTTCATTCAATCACCACAACCTATAAAACATCTTTTATGACACGTCATTTGAACAAGTTGATAGCGGAGGGATCACTCTAGCCTTCTGAACGAAAATCACACTTGGGAGAGTTACTAAAGCTGAACCATTACCAAAATGAAAAGACACTCCGGAAAAACGATGAAAGCAGATAGGACCTTTTGAAATGTTTATCTAGATTTCGAGATTAAATGAAAAAAAGTTCATGATGTGCTAGAGTTTGTTTTACGTTGCCTAGGTCGACGCCGAGTGTTTCGAGTTATATATTTTTGGTTGTGTGTTTATTGTTTATTTGTCTCGTTGGCATTATCATTTCAGCTGCCCGCTCTGAGTCAGACGCTGTCATAAATTGCCCCTAATCTGGAGAACATTCGGTATAACTGAACTTTCTTTTTAGGAATCCTAGGAAAAAAAGTATTCTTTATAGCAAAGCTCTAAAGAAACCTGTAAAGTTTTAGGTTGATTTGACAAGCTGTCGAGTACTGCAGTGGTATGATGATACGGGGTGAATTTCTTTGAAAAGGACATCAAGCCACCAGTCTGCTCTCAATTACACCCAATTGAGAAATACTGGGTGTTTGTCAAACACAAGTTAAAGAAAAGTAGAAATATCATGGCGGTTCAGGATAGCTAATAATGTGTCCAAAAGATAAGTGATATTTGAAAAATAGCTCGAAATTTCATCAAAAGCAAATCCGACTATTTTTCTTGTTATGTTTCTTTCGATGTAGAATAAACGACTTTCATTTTGACTAGTCAACATTTTTATATCATAATCAAATGACTCAAGCTTAATTATATTGCATCTGTTAGTACCGAACAACTGTGTAAACTTGCAGTTGAATCGGATTTAACCATCCAAGTTGCACAGCATTTTCTGCGATCTACTCAACACTAATTTCAATACAACGCAAATGATGTTATTTATGTCTGAATACTTCTGAGAGCGGCTAAATTGCGCCTCCAAGCCGTTTGTTCAATTTTTCACACCTAAAGAAAGTGCACAATCTCGAATTCTTTTCGCTTCCTCAAGTCGTTAGTGCTCTCTCCGTTCACTTGCCGAACGGAAAGAAAAGTTTATCCGGCCATGCTCAGAAAAGTGTAAACACAAGTCAGTCACATCAAGGAGAGATACTCCAGCGCAGCACGACAGCACTTACCGGCTGTGACAAAGTGCCCCACCGAGAGTCATTAAGAAAATTTCCGCATCACCTGATTGCAGAGTAGTGTATTGCGAAACTGCCGCCGCCCACTTTGTCAGCCGGTCGAACCGAGCAGTGGACGAATTTTTGGCCCACGTTCGGAAGTTTTTTCCGGAAAATTATTTAATTAAATATTGCTTGCAATTATCAAAGTTTTTCATTTGCCTTATCGCTCTGATGTTGCGTGGAAATTCCTAACTGAAGTTAATTTCATAGTTTAGACTACCGTTAGATGTTTTAAATGTTGATGAAAATTATGAAAGCGTCGTTTATACAATCCAAAAACTATTTTCAATGAGATGACAAGATGTATGAAGAAGTTTTACCAAGTTAACAAAAATAATAAGTTATGCAAAATTCACTGTCTAAGATAGCCTTTAATTGCATGCTCCCTCAAAAATCTCCTAAAAACCACTACTGAATGTTCCACCAAAAGTTCTTCAATAACTTAGTTTTCTACTCACTTTGCACAATCGTTTCTCACTAAATATTTTATTTCTGGTACTAAACAAATAGCTGAAGTTTATTAGTTTACTTTGCAGGATTTTTTAAGTAAATAGCGTTGATTTTTTAACTAACCCAAAAATAAGTTTCACTCTAGGAAACTGTTAATACATCAAGTAACTCAAAAACAACCTCATTTCAACAATACAACCTCAGGAAAAGTAAGTTTTTGTTCCTGCAGTATGCCCTATCATGGGACGGAAAATAAGCTTGCAGCCGGAGAACAACAGCGCCGGAAATACGTCGGCTTCTGCCCAGCAGAAGCAAGTAGATACAGCGTTGAAAAGTTTTGTAAATAATTTCCAACAAATTGTTGAATAACAATTTACGGAGAAAAAAGAGAACAAGACAAAGTGCTCAACATCTTACTAGTCTAGTGTTTGAAACAACAAGAGCCTTCCATGCCGGTCGTGGAGAAAAAAGGACTCCCAATTCTTACCAGTTTCCGTGTCGGAATCGGATGTTGAAATGTTTACCAGAAGAAACTGCCCAATCTTGCTTACCTAGAAGGGCAAATAATTGCCTTCTGGCCGGTTGCCCTTCTACAATGGCTCTCGTAAAGTACTGCGGTAAAAAAATATATATGATCTAAAGAACAACAGTGTTTTCAACACTTTCAACCACTGTTATAAGAAAGAAATTGCATGCGAAAAAGTTTCCTTACATTTCTCGCTATATTGTGTTGCTGATTATGCCAGGATTGTGCGAAGACGACCAAGTCTCTTCTGAGCAGGACATAAAGTACTGAGTTCGACTTTGGAAACTTCAATATAATTTGTTGTTAATCCCACGTATATGAAGAAATATTTTACACCATAACGCGAGGGAAAAACAACAAATAATGATTTCATTACTTCGTTGGTTTCCCAACTACGATATAAATGATGAAACAACCGAGTACTCATTTTTTCATAGTTGGATAGTAAGTTTCATTACTTGCAGATGATATTTCATCCGGATGGAAGTTATTCTTTTTTGGCTGCTGCTCGCTTCCCTTGGGGGTTAATAGAATATTCTCGTTCCGACCTAGCAGCGAACAATCACGGACAACCGCCAAATGGGCGAGAATTTAATTAGGAGCGAAAATAACGACGATGAAACGCAATAATAACGCGGTTGCCAGTCGTATTATATTGTTCCCCTTCCCTGCGCCCCGTAGTCTTGTTGCTTTCAGCAATCGAGATTAACACCACTAACAGCCGCTTGCAGCTATCGGCTAGAGCGTAGCAAAATAACTTTCCGCGTTGGCTACATGGGAGAACTCTTCCCATTTTCTCAGTAATTAATCTTTGGAAAGTTTTCATCAATTTTACTGCTCTGTCGAGAATTGGCATAATTCGAATGGAAATCATCGCGTTGGTGTGAGCAGCAGCGAAGATAAAAATGGTCTTTCAAAAATTGACAGCTTTTTGTATCGTTTCCAATAACCATTGTACCCGTGTTCACCTGTTGTAAAATCAGCGGAATGATAATGTTGATTAAATTTTAGCTTCAAATAGATAGATAGACGTGTATACCTAGTACCCTTAATGAACGAAGTCATCGCCGTAGGCGTACTCAGGCTAGAAATTGCGGGGTACATGCCGCACGTTCAATTTGAAATACAAGTATATTTCATAACAAGTTGAACTATTGCTATTTTAAAAATTAAAAAAATACGTCATGTTATGTCCCCTCGATAAGCTTTGATATGCACGATCCTCCCCTAACTATAGAAGGATATTATAATCACTTTATAATACGCTTACCGTAGAAGTTGTGCTACTCGATAATGGGAATCTTTAGCCAGTCTTTGTGTCGGATAGAGAACGGGGCGATAACCGCTCATTATGCAGAATCCATGTCGTTAATGAATCTGACGCCAACGGGGTGAAGCACTCTAAACTAATCTTCTTTGTCTTCGTTATTTTTTTCGGGTCGCGAATATTAAAAAGTTACTATGAAGGGTGCATTATCGAAATTAGTAGTGCTCAGCAGTTATGGCGGTCGAATACGAAGGTTTAGTTTTGGTAATGAGTTTGAGATTCGCAAAGTTGGTTATTAACTAAAAGCTGGATAATAGAAGCTATGATTTCGATATATATTCTACTTTTTGCGCAGTTGAAAAACTCGGAGATGCTATTTTTTTTTCAAATAGGACTAACCAATAAATTTCGTGGCTTTTTCTCTCACCACAAATAAAACGATAGCAGGATAAAAATACTAAAATTTTCAAATAAACAGATCGCATATAGTTATTTTATTCTATTTTTATTTTTTGTAAACTAAAATTTAGGGTATATTTCGAGTAATCAAACATCTTTTTAACGGTGCATATTTTTTACAAGGCATCCTCAGTTTCTTACTACAGTTCGGACTCGATTATCCGGAGAATCGATTATCCGGAATTGGATTGTCCGGAATTTTAGTCTCGATTATCCGAAGTTTTATATTTTTCGTGTTCATTTTTAATTTTTATTCTAAAATTTTACCTTTATCATCCCTTCTGGCACATTTGTTACCATTTATGTCACTTCCGGCATGTTTGAGACATGTTCGAACTAAGTGAAAATAATCAATGTCTAATTTTTTTGCTTCTCTAGAATTCATCCCTTTTCGCCTCAGAAATAATTGCTGTTTACGCCACTGCATAATACAAGTAAAATAAAAACGGAAATGTATTTTTTATGTTTGTTAATAGCAAATTTGTATATTTTTTCTGTAGTTTGATTGTCCGAAAAACTTGATTATCCGGAATGAAATATTTTTTATGTTCCGGTTAATCGAGTCCGGCCTATATTAATTCTTAGACAGTTTTTCTCTTTAACGGTTTCTGAGCTACAATGCGTTGAATAAAACCTGTACCAAAATTCGTATGAGAAAATTATTCCTGAATCTAGAAAAATTGTCTGCCCGTGGCAAATTACTAAGTTTTT
This sequence comes from Wyeomyia smithii, assembly GCF_029784165.1. Classification (NCBI taxonomy): domain Eukaryota; kingdom Metazoa; phylum Arthropoda; class Insecta; order Diptera; family Culicidae; genus Wyeomyia; species Wyeomyia smithii. The sequence goes on from NC_073696.1 coordinate 207,204,262, forward strand.
ATAGTCAATCACTTGCGTATCCAAATTTTCAGTAAATCTATCAAGTCTAACCCGAGTTTTTGCAGTTGTGCATTTTGACGGCATTTTTCGGAAAAAAAATCTTCACGGAACGTTTTACCCCAATTTGCGTATCTTCTGGCAAAGTAGGTAGTTCTGGTAAGTTCTAGCAGGAACTATAGTGATTTTGACGGTTTTTTGAAAAAAAACCTTCTAGGGCCGTTTCACGCCATTTGGCACACTTGGCTTATACATGACATTAAAGATCTTGAGCTGCTCTACAAAACGCCATATTCAGATATTTTTTCTAGCGATGTTGAGAAGAGTAGGATGACACTGAAAATTGACAATTTTCAATAGAAAAATGAGTTTTTTTCGTTATGTTACCTCTTTGCCATGTATTGTGACCATGCGTTTTGAAGTACTCTTAGTGTAAAATAATACTACAAATTTTTAGAAAAATCCATCAAGTCTAGCAGGAGTTATTGCACTTTATATTATTTTGACATATCATTTTCAAGTGCCGTTTTACCCCACTTAGCCTCAATAAAAAAAATTGGAATTTTGCAAAACTTCCTACCTTGAATAGACAAACAAACGCTGAAAATTCAGCTCGATCGGAGAACATCAAAACAACGTCTCTCAGGAAGGCGGTTGCGACTCTCGCGAACTGGATCTTAAAGTTTTTTTTAAAGATTTACAAAAGATATTAAAGATTTACAAGAATAATCTGTTTATTTACATAATAAAATAAGAATAATATTAAAACCAGTAATGTATTATGTACAACTGTGCAACTAGAAATAAGATGCTTCAAAATAAACTTTTGAAACTTTTGAATGATTTTGAAGCAGAGTGGTTCAGTACGAATGAACAAGGCTTAGGGTAAGCATGTATAAAACGCACCCTTCCCCCCAGCAGTGTATTACCCACTAAATAGTGTATCCAACTGCAAAAAAAGACTTCCCGAAGACTCTAAATCTAAAACTAATAATTTTTATTAGAATGATTTTGCTCTTTACAAAAATAATACAAAGTTACTTAACGTACGACGAATCTTGTAAATTGCTTGTTAGAGATGGTGTACCCCAAGGAAGTATCTTGGGCCCAATCTTATATAATATTCATACTTCTGATATTTTTGGCTTACAACTGTACGTTGAACACGACACAATAGAGTTTTTTGTGAACACCCCTCCTTTAAATCAGTTTTTTGTCTATAACTTTTTCTATGATTGTCAAAACGATAAATTTTATAAAGTTTTGAGAGAATCTTATTTGAATGAATAAAATCTTAGAACATTTTGCATTATTTTGACCATTGCAGACAAAATTATAGACAAAAAACTGATTTTAAGGAGGAGTGTTCCACAAAAAACTTTATTTTGTCGTGTACAACGTACAGATAGGACATCGCAGCATTCAGCAACTGTTTTTCTTTTAAAATTTTCCACAACTTTTCTGAAGAAAGCAATCTGGTATATTGAAAATTAGAAAAAATATTTTTTTTTATATAACTGTTAGGTGGATTGATCGAAAAACCAAAAACGCCAAAAGTAAGGCCTTGTTCTATGAAACAATTTTGCTGAAGACATTGAGTACATAAAATCAAGTTTTCGCAGTCAAATCTAGGACGATCACGATTTTTCGAGTTCAGACCACTGTGCACTGTGGGATTTTCAATTAAATCGTTCCACCAATAAGTATTTCGTAGTTTTTATATCACTTCTTATTACTTTACAACATTTAAAAGGGCATTACTCAAGAATGTACCGTACGATGATTTTGAAATTTTGACCAGACATTCTGGACGTCATAACGAATCGAATGGTGTACTCAGATTCTTTGGTGCATTTTTTTTATAATAACGGTCTGTGGGAGCACCGTGACGGTAGTTGATAAGAAAGCCCAGGTGTTGGCCATCCCTAGCTGGCTGCGCACTCACGATCCAGTGTGCCCCTCGATTAATCGAACGAAAACGATTGAATACGATCGCTGGTGACGAATTACCGACAACACGGTAGGTCTGTCATCGGCTGGGTAAGTGCGAATACAGAGAAACGATCTTAAAGCCGACATAACGTGCGCTTGCAGTTCTACCACAAAATAATATCATTCTTAAATACTGAAATACTTACGCGAAAATGTACATCTGAATACTTAAAACTAATTAGTATGTGAGAATTCCTATTCACAATTATATTACATAATTACATTATTTATTTTAAAAAATCGTTATTCTAGAGTGTTTCTAGAGATAGCCAACCAATTAACCTGAAACTTAATCTAGAGGAACCTCTGTTTTCTGATTCTACAAATAAGATTACAAATTATAAAAGGGGACGATTATCTCTTGAAGTTCGGGTCGATTACATAGAAATAAAATAGAAACTTATGTAGATTTAGGTTATACACGATACACAATTAAACACATTAAAACAGGCAACAGTTTACTACAATATGTAATTCATTGCTGGAAAATTATGATTTCCTCGAGACATCGTAACTTTACGTGTTTTGATACTACAATTACGAAAGAAACCCTTTTCAGTCTGCTGCCATTTGACACACCAGATGACCAGAAAAAGTCTGAAACCGGGAAGATCCAGTTCAAGATGCAGTGATCATCTCGTGAAGGGTGCGGTCTATGCAAAAACCTAGAGATCCATCCTTCCATAATCGATATGGCCAAGAATGACGTCACATTGGTCGAAAAGTATACCAGAGAAATCAAAGGTATCCCGATCAGAAGAGTATAACTAAAAAATTACAAGCTTCTATCAATACGAAATACAAATAACAAGTTTTGATACAATTATACTGTTCTATACGCTATCTTATTTTAGTAGAATGCTGATAGGTTAGTAACAAAGTTTGATATGGGATTGATATTAGCAAAATATTTTTTAATATAATTTCTGTTATTTTAACACCTAACGGGATCATATTCAATACACAACCTGAAAGGTTTTTCGCATAACAAACTAACAGCTTGTGTTAAGTTTTTGTTTTGTCTTTTTGATCGGGATGTCTAACATAGAGTTAGAATTTATCATCCGAAATGTGGTACTGCTGCCGTATCTTCAGGAACACTTGCTCTTGGTCAAGAAGCTCAAGCAAAAGTAATTGCTGACTGCTGACTTGCTAAAATACTTATTTATACCCCTGTGTTTTTGTGAAGTTCCTTACAAAGAATCGGAGGAAGAAACCTCTTCCTTCGAAACACACAAGTTCCTATCCGGATTAAGAGCAACCTCTTCCGGTGGAAGTTTTGATTTTACAGATCCATCCTCAGCATATCACGAGAACTAGCTGTCGGTTGTCCGCGATGAACTGAAATCCACGGAGAACAACAAAGTGTGGTAGATGGTGAAGCGACCAGCAATAGTAAAGCCTTTGCAGTCTGCGTGAAGCAATATGCTGACGGCAATGCTGTGCGGCACAAGGCAAGGTTGTTTGGAAAGGGATTTCTGCTCTGGTTTTGATTGTCAAGAAACCTATACACCAGTAGCCAAGTTGACGACGGTTCAAACCGCTCTAGCAGTCCGAAGAAAAGACGACTAATCATACACTAGATGGATGAGAAAATGGCCTCTCTGCATTCGGAACTCCAAAAACAATTATAATTGCTGTACCTGATGGTATCGAAACGGATCCTCATACAATCTGCCAGTTACAGAAGTTACAGTCCTTGCACGATCTCAAGGCTTCCAAATGTTAAAACAAGAAACAGTACACTGTTAAAGTTCTAGATATTGTCACATGACTATCGCTAATGTACCCAGATCGCCGAGAAAGATAACTTGAAGAAGTGTTTTTCAGGAAGACGAATTGTGGAAAATTGAGTACGACCTGAAATTGGGGAAAAGGCACATCTAGAAAACAACTAGCATTGAGAAAGTCCTGAGTGCAACCCAACGTAGACGCCCATTAAAAAAGGATTGCAGACAACCTGTACTAGGACAGAGCCATTTCGTAAAATACTGGACAGCCTAGTAAAGTTCTGGAGTGTTTTCTGCGGTTATCAGCAACAACATTAAATAGCCTTCAGACGAGTGGTGCGGTACATGGTGAGAAGAGCATGAGATTGGTGTTCGCACGTGATTAAAATATGGGGGAAATAAATCAGTAAGTGGCAGTAAATGGTCGAGCAAGGAGTGACATATGAGCCGTTGCGAACCAGAGTGGTCTATGTGCCATCGAGCAAATTGTTCAGGAGAAGCAATTTTCGAAAAATCTTTGAATAAAATTCTGTTCAACGGATTCTTTCAAACAAAATGTTCTAATATAAAGGTAATGAAGTGGTTTAACATTGGAATACATAAAATTAACAGTTTGTATGCGAAATCGGTGATTTTATCCCACCAATGTACAAAGACCACTCTGACTTCATATATATATATATATTCACTGGAATCCTCGAATCGTTTCGGAACAGAGTGGTCTATGTACACAAACCTGATAAAAGACAAAGAAAATGACGGTAACTCGTATAAAATGGCTAGTGTCACAGGTTATATGGTACATCACGTGTCACGTGTAACATTACATGTAACACAAAATGTTACATATTACATAATATTTTACATGTTACATTTTTCGTGTTACATTACGTGTAACATGTTACATATTACGTGTGACATGTACAGAACAAGTGACATGTTACTTATCACATGTAATATGCTACATGTTACGTGTTACATGATAGTATTACACCGATTTATGTACATTAGCATTGGCCGAATATTTGTATTTGTTATCGATGCAGCTGACGTTGATAATAAGGTGGATCGATACATTCACCCCGATATTTTTTCGATACTGAAGGTAAACTATTATATCGGAGAATTTATGGATACGACCAATTGCCTGAATGTCTTAAACAAACAGCGCGGAAATTTGACTCTTTTGGTAAAAGACATCAACAGATTGCATATACCTGCGCACTTCTAAGATGGTTTTCCTGCCTCTTGCGAGAAAAATTGTTTCGCAATTGACAATACTGTTTATGCAGAGCAAAATCGTAATCGCCGCTTCACTCACCTGACAAGCATTTTGTGGTGAATGGCTTAGTATTCCAATAATTAAACAGCAGTCTTTTTATGCGATGGTTTTGTCTAGAATTTTTATGAAAACGCGTAAAAAATGACTAAATTGAGTAGAAAAGATAACTTAGAAAACAGTTCTAAAATGTTAAGCTATGTTTGAATATAAGAGTGATCAGTTTAAAGACCAAAATGCAACATTTTCACCAGAAACTGTGATTTATTTGTAAAACAGATAACTCTAAACATAAAACGGAAGCTTAACTAAAATTAGGGCAATGTCTTGTATCGTTTTAGAGCACTGCAGAATGTTTCTTGTTCCCTATTTAAAATATTCTTAACATTGTTGAACGGTATCTTCTTTCTTTAATTAGTCATCTCCTTAACACTGCAGAGACTCGTTATATTTTTTTTGTAGAAAGGCAGACAATGGAGAATAAAACGCCAGAAGTACTGTGCTGCCCGAAATTTCAAATCAGGCCGCAGAAGCGCTTATGTTATTGCACTGATTTGTATGTGACATATAATTCCCGACGTGGTCCCATTTGGTCTATAGACCGCAGGGATATCAAATGTGCAGATTTGTCTGCAAAACGCAGATTTTCGATTCGCAAATAATTGCAGTTTTCCATTGTTTCTGTAGATTTTTGTCAGAGTCTCTTTATACTTGCGCAGACTTTCTCAAAATCTCTGCAGATTTCTGCAGACTTTCGCCTACGCAAACGCCTTTTTTCAAATCACGGCCAGATTTTTTTCAAATTTCAAGCAGATTTTGTCAGTTTTTCGAGCAGTTGCAAACTTTTTTAAAAAACATTTGCCATCTCTGACTGACCGTAATGTAGATAAAAAAATGCCGCTTTCCATAGACCTATCGCCGAGTTCCGAGAACACGTTTCTTTAAAGAGAAGAATATTTCTTCATTGAAAGTATTTGGGTATCGAACGTCTTCATCAGTGGTTTTCTTGGCCCCCTTTTGCAAAAGATTGCTGCAGAAAAACTGCCAAAGAAAACCACTGACGAAGACGTTCGATACCCTATATGAAGAAATTTTCTTCTCTTAGAAGAAATGTGTGCTTGGAATTCGGCCGCTGTTTTGAGCAGCAGGTAGAATATCGATACAGCTGATATCGATGCTCCGCGCTCGATATCAACCTCGTTTTGATACGACAAGAAAAAAACTATCGATGCTCAAGTATCGATACTTTTGCAAATTTTGGCCATTGCTAATGTACATAGACCACTCTGTTCCGAAACAGAATGGCCATTCTGTTTCGGACGCAATTTCAAAATCACCTTTGAAGTTTGATTTTTTGAAATATTTTTGATCTCCCAAGTACAGTTTTTTGTGCAGATGCGGAATATGTAAAAAACTCATTTTCGAAAAAGATGGTCTTTAGACCACTCTGGTTCGCAACGGCTCATATAGCGCTGGTGGTCTTCGCGTAATTTTGAAGTTTTGATTATTCAACCGGTGACGATCTATGAGGAAAGCGTGGTTGTATAGAAATACTACAAGGTATACATCCCTAGTGTTGTATGAAATGGTGACGTTGGACTAAACACTGTCATTAAGGGATTTTGACGTAGAACTACGTTTTTCTTCAGTCTACCACATAGGGATGTAAATAGGGAAACTATTAACAAAAATGGGACGAAATATGTCCCTTTTCAAATGTTTATAAATCGGTTTGTTTTCAACCGATTTCCTTCATTTTTGCAGTAATTGTTTGGAAAATTATACACGCATCCACCCAAATGTAGAAAATTGTTGATTGATTATGCAAACTATTGTACTATTGATAATTGTCAAGCCTTGTTTAAACGAAAATTACGTCCTCTGATTGGTCGTTATATGCTTACTTCCCAAGCACGGTCGACAGAATCATATATCTTGTAATTGAAAACATGCTATTTGGCCTATATAAGAGCCTGTTTCAGCCGAAGCCGCTCATAATAGTTATGGACAGCGACAAGTTGTCAACAGCAGTCGTCCTTCCTTAGCAACAGCACTAGCCCTGTGGTTGGTCACCACGTCTCAGGAGCAGCGCGGTTTTTCTCAGCGTGTGTCGCCAGACTGCCATTATTCCCCCGTGTTAAGGCAGCATGAAGATAGTCATCACCAAATCCAATTTTGAACAGCAAAATGCCTTTTTTCAAGGCAAATAAACAAGTCATTGAAAGTTAATAATTTTTGACAACGTAAGCAAGCATTCTGTGCGGATTCTAGCAGTTACATCTGTCGCGGCCGTCTAATTTACAGAAGGTGAAATAACTTCCACAGTGCATGTTGTCCGTGTATCTTAACTCCCCCATTGTTGGGGCAGCACAAAGGTTGCGATCAGCAACCGATTTTGAACAGCAAAATGCCTTTTTTCAAGGCAAATAAACAAGTAATTGAAGGGTGAAAATTTCCTAGCATCAACACAAGCAAACATTCTTCGCGGGATCCTAGCAATCAAATTCTGTTGTAGTTTATTTAGTTAATACCCCCACTGTTGGGACAGCACGAAGGCTGCGATCAGCATAACCGATTTTGAATAACAAACTGCCCTGTTAGAACGCATTCACAAAGGCAGTTAATTCGAATATGCAGTACTGATATAAACATAAAACGGAAGCTTAACTAAAATTAGGGCAATGTCTTGTATCGTTTTAGAGCACTGCAGAATGTTTCTTGTTCCCTATTTAAAATATTCTTAACATTGTTGAACGGTATCTTCTTTCTTTAATTAGTCATCTCCTTAACACTGCAGAGACTCGTTATATTTTTTTTGTAGAAAGGCAGACAATGGAGAATAAAACGCCAGAAGTACTGTGCTGCCCGAAATTTCAAATCAGGCCGCAGAAGCGCTTATGTTATTGCACTGATTTGTATGTGACATATAATTCCCGACGTGGTCCCATTTGGTCTATAGACCGCAGGGATATCAAATGTGCAGATTTGTCTGCAAAACGCAGATTTTCGATTCGCAAATAATTGCAGTTTTCCATTGTTTCTGTAGATTTTTGTCAGAGTCTCTTTATACTTGCGCAGACTTTCTCAAAATCTCTGCAGATTTCTGCAGACTTTCGCCTACGCAAACGCCTTTTTTCAAATCACGGCCAGATTTTTTTCAAATTTCAAGCAGATTTTGTCAGTTTTTCGAGCAGTTGCAAACTTTTTTAAAAAACATTTGCCATCTCTGACTGACCGTAATGTAGATAAAAAAATGCCGCTTTCCATAGACCTATCGCCGAGTTCCGAGAACACGTTTCTTTAAAGAGAAGAATATTTCTTCATTGAAAGTATTTGGGTATCGAACGTCTTCATCAGTGGTTTTCTTGGCCCCCTTTTGCAAAAGATTGCTGCAGAAAAACTGCCAAAGAAAACCACTGACGAAGACGTTCGATACCCTATATGAAGAAATTTTCTTCTCTTAGAAGAAATGTGTGCTTGGAATTCGGCCGCTGTTTTGAGCAGCAGGTAGAATATCGATACAGCTGATATCGATGCTCCGCGCTCGATATCAACCTCGTTTTGATACGACAAGAAAAAAACTATCGATGCTCAAGTATCGATACTTTTGCAAATTTTGGCCATTGCTAATGTACATAGACCACTCTGTTCCGAAACAGAATGGCCATTCTGTTTCGGACGCAATTTCAAAATCACCTTTGAAGTTTGATTTTTTGAAATATTTTTGATCTCCCAAGTACAGTTTTTTGTGCAGATGCGGAATATGTAAAAAACTCATTTTCGAAAAAGATGGTCTTTAGACCACTCTGGTTCGCAACGGCTCATATAGCGCTGGTGGTCTTCGCGTAATTTTGAAGTTTTGATTATTCAACCGGTGACGATCTATGAGGAAAGCGTGGTTGTATAGAAATACTACAAGGTATACATCCCTAGTGTTGTATGAAATGGTGACGTTGGACTAAACACTGTCATTAAGGGATTTTGACGTAGAACTACGTTTTTCTTCAGTCTACCACATAGGGATGTAAATAGGGAAACTATTAACAAAAATGGGACGAAATATGTCCCTTTTCAAATGTTTATAAATCGGTTTGTTTTCAACCGATTTCCTTCATTTTTGCAGTAATTGTTTGGAAAATTATACACGCATCCACCCAAATGTAGAAAATTGTTGATTGATTATGCAAACTATTGTACTATTGATAATTGTCAAGCCTTGTTTAAACGAAAATTACGTCCTCTGATTGGTCGTTATATGCTTACTTCCCAAGCACGGTCGACAGAATCATATATCTTGTAATTGAAAACATGCTATTTGGCCTATATAAGAGCCTGTTTCAGCCGAAGCCGCTCATAATAGTTATGGACAGCGACAAGTTGTCAACAGCAGTCGTCCTTCCTTAGCAACAGCACTAGCCCTGTGGTTGGTCACCACGTCTCAGGAGCAGCGCGGTTTTTCTCAGCGTGTGTCGCCAGACTGCCATTATTCCCCCGTGTTAAGGCAGCATGAAGATAGTCATCACCAAATCCAATTTTGAACAGCAAAATGCCTTTTTTCAAGGCAAATAAACAAGTCATTGAGAGTTAATAATTTTTGACAACGTAAGCAAGCATTCTGTGCGGATTCTAGCAGTTACATCTGTCGCGGCCGTCTAATTTACAGAAGGTGAAATAACTTCCACAGTGCATGTTGTCCGTGTATCTTAACTCCCCCATTGTTGGGGCAGCACAAAGGTTGCGATCAGCAACCGATTTTGAACAGCAAAATGCCTTTTTTCAAGGCAAATAAACAAGTAATTGAAGGGTGAAAATTTCCTAGCATCAACACAAGCAAACATTCTTCGCGGGATCCTAGCAATCAAATTCTGTTGTAGTTTATTTAGTTAATACCCCCACTGTTGGGACAGCACGAAGGCTGCGATCAGCATAACCGATTTTGAATAACAAACTGCCCTGTTAGAACGCATTCACAAAGGCAGTTAATTCGAATATGCAGTACTGATATAAAGTCGATTCTATCAATCAGCATTAACAGAATTGCGTCTTCTCTCAACTGCCCAGTTGCAACATCATGCAACACGCAACAGCGAGCAAACGAAGTCGCTTGATGTTACAAACCGCAATAAAATACGGGTTAAAACCGTTGCGTGTGTGAGAGCACCATCGGTGTTTATTCGCTGGAAACAAATATCGAATGCGAATTGTGGAATAATTCGTCTAAAGAATAATAGAGAGTTAGACAACTGAACAGAAATGCGTGGCCTATTACGTAGCACCCTTCGGCTATAAAAGAGTGTTTCTGGGAAAACTAGCTACATTCATTAGTCGGAAGGTGAACTGGATGGACCGTCCACAACGTTGACAGCAGTAGCAGCAGATATCGGCACTCAGCAGTTGCAGTAACAGACCATAGCAGCGGGTCGCGCCTGTGGCTGCCTTCAAATTAAGCACTTGCCTTGTGGTTGGTTACCATATCTCAGGAGCAGCGCGGTTCTTCTCGCTTCTCAGCGTGTGTCGCCAGACTGCCGTTATTGCCCCACTACTGAGGCAGCATAAAGGTTGCTATCAGCAAATCCAATTTTGAGCAGCAAAATGCTTTGCTCAAGGCAAATAAACAAATATTTGAAGGTTAAGAATTTTTTGACAACTCAAGCGAGCAATCTGTGCTGGATAGTAGCAATTTAAATCTGTAGCAGCCGTCTAATTTATAGAATGTGAAACAGCTTTTACAACTCGTGTTTTCAGTGTCTTTATCACCCCACTCTTTTGAGGCAGCACAAAGCAAGCATTATTAGACTTTGACTCTTTAATGAAACACCTACAACAATGCATTTGTTAAAAGTGTGCGTAGTTCTACGTCAGTTATGCGGTCGTGTCTTGGATACAACCTCCTACTTTTTAGTTACAAAATATACAGAGTCTGCAGACGGAATCAATGTGTTTGCTCAGCGACTGTACGTGTTTTTATTTTCAGCCTCCCTGGAAATCAATTTTTGAAATATATTCAACAACACTCGAAACAATATCGTTTATATCTGACGATATTATGCCCGTAGTATTTTTTGTGTGCAAACAACATGTATTTGACAAAGCACAAGCATATCGTGCTTTTTGCAGAAGCATCAAGAATTTCTCGTAATGAGTCAAAGTCAGAATTAACACTATATCCTCAAAAACCAAATCCAATAATACTTACGTTATCATAATGAATGGTTTCGTCTTATTTGGCTCTGCCTAAATCAAATCTATAATATGGACCCTACTTTCAAAATAATATGGAAGCCCTTACAAAGGTTCATTAGTTGGCAAACATAAGAAGATATTTTAAACAAAATTATTAACAAGTTCCAGCAAAAAATCGTAGCAATCAATAATTCCATTTTTGTTTTTTGCTTGACAATTTGTTTTTCATTTGCCTACAACTACATTCGTTGTATCACTAAGGCAGTTAACATACGTTTATTATGGTAAAGATTGGAATAAGAATATATCATCTAACAATGTTGAAGTGTAAAAAGAGATTCTGAATGAATCTTAGTAAATAAACAAAAAACCCACAAGCATTCGCAGGCTCTTACTCTTCTATAAATGTATATATTTAGGAATTTGCTCTTTCAATACCATCCGGTCACGATTATTTAGTGAATAGCAAAGCAAAGCCTTGGTGCTACATTCCGTATCGGAACTCGACCTTCTGTTTATTGTACACAGATTTCACAGCCAACTGTTAAGTGTACATGACAATTGCGGGGCTAGCGCTACGATCCTACTGACACAAACAGTCTCTTCCGAATCGAGACTCAAACCTACGACGACTGGCTTGTTAGACCAGCATCGTACCTCGAGACCAGCTGGGAGATCTATTCAGTGAATATCGAAAATAAAATTAAATAAATATCCGTTGCAAAAATTTACAGTTCTTGTTGAGTAATTTATGGTAATCATATATATATGAGATAAACTTTCAATCACCATCAACGGCAGCATTGCAGTTTTTGCTCGATTGCCCACGTATAGAAATGTACGAACAAAAGTGTACGAATAGTACCAACAAAAGTGAAGAAGTGTACCGCTGGAATGTACGAATAGAAGAGTACTGCTGCAATCATAGACGACGGGAGACCTGCGGTTCTTTACTCCACTGGTACTGTTGCTTTTACCGGCATGTTTTCTTTCAAGACATTAGTTTTAAGACATCAGTTTTTATTAGGTTCTGAAAGCAGGTTTAGAAATCGTCCAAGAATGGGGTTTGTTTTAAACTTTTTGGAAAACTTTTACCTTCGGGACATCATATTAGTCTAAGCTCATGGAAGCAACAATAAATTGATCTATTGGGACGGGGAGACTCTGTCAATTTTCATACCGATATTGATACAGAGAATATCACAGGGAACGGATGGTGTTCATTCACGTCGTTTGTGCTAAGAATGCTCGCATATAATTGGTTCATTATTGGCGTGAATTTGTTATTGAAACTTTTTATCAATTTTACCTCTTAGCAATGAAATTAGAGTGATAACAAACATATTACAAAATTTTAATACATTTTATCTATCCAGCAACGAATTGGTTATTGTTATCCAACATGTGGTTATGCTGTTATTAACGTTTGAAATCTGACGCAACATTTGCCAGTTTCATTTACAATTTTACAGAATGACTGGAATGCATAGTAAACAAAGACGTAGTCTCACGTCAAAAAAAAAACATATTTAAATATTGTTTTCAGTACTAATAATTATTTGGTTTTAATTTATGTTTTGAAGACTTGGTGCAACCAGTAGCTATGTTTTTTGTTGGTGTTGCTCAATTGCATTTTTGTAAAAATAAATTAAAGACGATTGAAACATTCATATAATATTAATATGATATTGAAATTTAGTTAATAAGTACATGACAAAGCAACTATTCAAACTAGTAACCAAATCGGGAATGAATAATTCAAAAACACGATTTCAAATATCTAGCCTAAGCAATGTGAATTTTGTTCATGTCAGAGTTAATTATCATAAACTTTTCAATGTTAAAAATATTGTTTCAAGGTCAGATGATCTCTACTGCATTTGAATTTCGCTCTATCTTTCGCGGATCTTAGTATTAAGTTCCCATTTAAATAAAGATCAGATTTGACGCTACGATACGATGGAAAGCTAACAATCGCGACGGCATGGGTTCTCTGACTCAGACTTAACACTTAGTTAGTATAATAATGAATCAAATTGTTTGTTGAATGTTTTATATAATTGAATATATTGAATGTTTTATATAATTGAAATACTCCACAAATTACCAATAATGATATGTACTTAAAAGAGTTATCAAATATTTATTATTTTTTACAGAATTAAACATACTAAAGTCGTAAACAATATAGCATCCATGTTAATTTTTTTCATACCCTCGTGCGGGTTTCTTCTCTCACTCTCTCCAAGCTTTTGAATTTAATTTATGTTCAACTTCAACTATAGTAAATGGAAATCGATAAATTTAACTTATATTAAACGCGGATATGAATGCAACTTTCATGAGTTATTTAAATTGAATTTATTGATAAATTAGAAAAAGGTTCATATAACGGTTAAGAAGTTGATTGTTGATTCCGACTGCAGGCTGTTTTTGACAATTAAAAAAACCTAAATTAATCCACCTAGCGGTTAGACTCAGCCTTTCTCATTCAAACTTATTATTTGTAAAAAAAGATTTACATGATTAATTAAAATCAATAAAGGTATATTCACTCTTTGGGTTTTAAAATATTGCAATTGAAGAATAAAATATGAAATTTGACGTAATGTTAGTGCTTAAGAAATAGCGCAATAGAAGAAATGACTCATAATTTCGAACAATTTAATCACGAGCGATACCGGGACCGTTCGAATAGTACGATACCACATTTAAATCATGTTGATATATTATATCATGTTGATATATTATTGATCAAAGCAGGTACCGATAGTGTTGAATAGTCTTTGAATTTTTTTTTCTTTCCGAAACTTTTGAACAGCATATCAAATTGTTATGAAGTTTGTTATTTGTAAGTTTGAGAGACAACTCTTTTGTATAACACTAGTTATGTTCAAATAAGTCGTGAAATACTTGAGATAATAGACTTTCATTGTTTTAACAATTAAATACATAACGATTACATAACGGGCTTAAGTTCGCTTATAATCATATGAAAAGGGAACGTATAGGGCAGCCAAACTTTGAAACCACGTGTTCAATCATAATTCAATAGTTAACCCTTAACTAGCTCGTTCATCTGATGTCAATATTGTTCAAGTCGGTTGTGTAGTTTCTAAGATAATGAAGTTTCGTGATTTTCACATTACAGCCAAAGTTACAGTCCGATTACAGCAAAATTCAACAGGGTGTTATGAGGCAGCTAGACCTATCATTTGATACTAATTTTGTGGAAATCGGTTCAACCATCTCTGAGAAAAGTTAGTGAGTCCAAGTAGTCTTCGGAATATGTTCCTTTTCATAGCTGGATTTCACATTTTTAAACGTAACAGGCAAAGTAATAATCCGTTTGCAAAAAAAAAATCAGAGGGTCTTATGGAGCAACAAGATCTTCCATATGACACTGATTTTATGAAAATCGGTCCAGTCAGATCTGAGAAACATGAGTGAGATTAAATATTCTCCAGAACACGTTTCTTTCCATAACTTCTAAACCACATGTTCAATCTTCATGAAATTCAAAAGTAAAGGGATTTTTAGGTAGCCCGTTCGTTTGAAACCAATTTTGTTCAAATCGGTTGTGTAGTTTCTGAGATATTGATGTTTTGTGATTTCTACATTTTAATACATAATCTCCAAACTAGAAATCAGATTTCAATAAAATTCAATAAAATCTTAAAGGGCAACTAGACCTTTCATTTGCAATTCATTTCATCGAAATTGGTCCAGCCATCTCTGAGAAAATCGAGTGAGCTGGGAGAGCGTTACACTCACACACACATACAGAAAATGTTCAGCTCGTCGAACTAAATCGAGTGATATACAACATTCGGCCCATTTGAGCACTTTTATACCTTTAGTTTTTGCAGTGATTGCTATACCTTTCTAGGAGAAAGGCAAAAAGTGAAATGATAGAAATGGCTATTAATTTCAACTTCAATTCCGAGCAAGGCCGCTAACATTGAAATAGTACAATATCAAATTTAAATGATGTTGAGGCCACATATTTTGATCGTAGCTGTAGTTTTAAATAGTCTGCGGGTTACGTTTCTTTCTAAAACTTTCAAAACACATGTTTAAACATTATGAAATTCATTGTTTAGGGGTTTAAAAGCCCATTATTTGAATTCAACTATGTTCATAGCTTCTGAGATATAAGAGCGATTTTCACATTCTGACGCAGCGCCAAAACTAAAAGTTTGATTACAATGAAATTCAATAGCAACCTAAGCGGCAAATAGACCCTTCATTTGACACCACGACGGTATAGGGACATATAACTGTTCACCTTCTTGCCTCCATAAGATTGGTTCTTATGATTGTTCATATAGTCACGAGTATAGTAAATAACGCAACACCTAGACGAATTTGGTAAATCTAGTTTATTCTTGTTTATTGTTATATACTAGATAGTACATTATTATTTTTAATATGATTTTAGATGGAAATTTGGCATTGGAAGCTACGCACTGATCTCGAACATCTCGCCGTCATAACATTCACTGTTTTGTTACCGTTTCTTTGTTTCTTTTTAATCATTTAACTATCTCAAATATTTATACATCTCTAATCCTCTTGTATGAGCTTCCATTTATCATTTTCCTTCTTGACCCCTACTTCATCTTCTACGGTCTTTTCAGCGACGACTAAACTCTCATCACCTGCCATCATGTGGCTAATGGATTCCTATTTTGATACACAAAAGAATTTGATGTAAGAATAATGCTCGTTAAAAAATGAAACCTCCATGAAAAAATATTGATAATATTTTTATGGAAATGTATCTAGAATTCGAATATCCTATGACAATCATTTCGTATTATTGTTGATCATAATAATAAATTGGTTCTTGTCGAGCCTTTGTAGTCATTGAATCAAAGGTCCAATATGTTACCAATTTTAACTACAAGACCTATTAGATAGGTCCTATGTGATAATGAAAACAACATAGGTCCTATGTAACAAAAACATCAATAAAACCTGAAAAAAAGGTTAAAAACGTTAAAAAAGGCACTGGAGGTGAAGACGACGGTCTTTCACTACAATAAAGATCATATACGTAATTTAATTTTGTTTCTGTTAGAATTGGTAATTAAAAAAGATTTACAAAACTTCAAGTTCATTTTTCTCTGATTAGCATCAATGTCAGATAGGACCTTTTGAAATGTTTCTCTAGATATATTGTTTTCAAAACTTCTGAAGATGTACATTTTGAAGTAAAGATGAGTTGGTGAATTTTCGTCAATACAGTGCAGGATATACTTGGTTTTCAATAAAAATCCCGAAATAGCAACATGTTCACTTTCAGACAACGTTCTCATACTCGCGTTCACTACTAGTACAACCTAACACCACAGTACACATTCACGCAGGCGTAGCAACACATTTGCGCAATCGCAAATTGTGTTGTTCCTTAACAACGTGTGTTGCCTGGGAACCTGCTTGTTTCTGAGGAACAATCATTGCAATACGACTTTTCAAGATGGAAGTTCCACGAAGCGATTTAGCGAACCTTCTTATTGAAGGAAGAAAACTTAGTGATTTGATTGATTTCGTTAGTCAACGGTTTCCCAGTGTCGGATATTGCCGCCTCACGTAAAAAATTAAGACTTTTTGGTTTAATGTTCTGGAAATTGTGGAAAAAATGTAATCGTTCGAAGAATCGTTTTCTCACCGTAAATTCAACGTGGCTTAGTGGAAATGTGGTGTTCAAAATTAAGCAAACTGTTGTGGAAAAACCTACTTTGAAACCATTTTCCGAGTTGGGCCGAAGAAGCAAACAAACCCGTTTGCATGATTTAACTAACAATCATTCACCGGAGGAGCTGAGTATGGCCTCTGCTCTATGTGTTAGCCGTTGTGGATTTCGTTCGGTTGGAAAGAGAATTGAAAGTCTCGTACGATCTCCGGAATCAACAACAGAGTCTTTCGAAAACGTACCATAGATTGAAGAATATACCGCGGAAGAAGCCATAGCGTTTATTTGCAGAAACAATTTCTCAAAAAGGCTTATGCATAAATGGAAGAGAAAAGTATTTTTTTGCATTGCTTACAGCAATTTCATCGTTTTGTAACTGCCGAAAGTTATTTTAAAGATTGTGGCGTATATAAATTTTAATATTTTGAAATTTTTTCAATTGAAGATACGTATACAAATTTTATTGAAAATCAAATGAGACGTAATTCTACGTAAAAAGTTTCGAAAAATAGGTTATCTTCAATTTTACCGAAGAATATGTACATCATTTATATTAAATAAATACTACAAGGTATACAGCCCAAGGGGTTGTATGAAATGGTGACGTAGGACTAAATATTTAATATATGCTAAACTAAATATTATTATATGCTGCGCTTAACTGTTCATAGGTAACACTACCGTTTATTTTTGATAGTCGTTATTTTAAAACTAACGATGCATGAATACATGAAAATTTTACACTAGTAGTAGTTGCGAAAATTCTCATAACTCTTATCTTCAAGCATCTATAGTTCTGAAAAGAACCGATTCCATAATATTTCGTTAAAAATTCGTGCTACAGAACGCTGATAATCGCACCATGAATATTTTGAGTTGACTCGTATGCAGCTCTCGTTTCTCAATGTCGCGTACCTTTAACAGCTGAACTGCTCTCGCTTATGTGTAACAAACTATACTGAAGCTGAATTTTCCACACGCAGTCTTTTGTATCGAGTTCAGCGTAGATTTTTACCATTAAGGCGTGGCCACGTAGCTTATAGAAAGAAAGAGAAACAAACCAATACATCTTCAATACTACTGAGTGATTTTCATAAGCATCAAAAGAAAGTTTTTGCTTTCCCGCTGCGAAAATCACTCTGGTTCTTAGATTAACTAATTTTCGTTTCTTATGTTTGACTGATAACGGTGTTCGAGTTAACACAAACGAACAATTAAACCGGAAAATCACTCAATTTAGCAGTGAAAATTCTTGAAATGAGCGTTATGTTTTGTTGTGATAAACTATTCATAGGCAACACTACCGTTTATCTTTGGTGCGCCCTGGTCGTCATTGTAAAACTGATTATTGAGAAATAGATGGACATTTCACACTAGGAGTAGTTGTGAAAATTCTCGTAACTCTTATCTTCAAGCATTTATAGTTCTGAAAAGAACCGATTCGATAATCTTCAGCTCGAAATGTATGCTACAGAATGCTGATAATCACACCACCACCGGTAGCAACGATAAAATATAAAATTTGCTCTCCGCTGTGCCCTCCAGCAGCTGTGCCAGCAAAATATCCTGCAGCGTACAATGGTTAATATTGCTGCCGTGTGCAGAATACAGGTAACATGCTCCGCGGTGCCTGGAAGTTGACTCGTATGCAGCTCTCGTTTCTCAATGTCGCAAAGCTTAACAGCTGCACCGCACTCGCTATTGTGGAACAAATTAAACTGAAGCTGAATTTTCCACACGCAGTCTTTTGTATCGAGTTCAGCGTAGATTTTTACCATTAAGGCGTGGCCACGCAGCTTAGACAAAGACAAACAAACCAAAACACTTTGTTGAGTCAAAATATGTAGGCAGTGGAATTTATTTCGTCCATGTTATTGTTATCTGTGCTTGGGAAGCAAGCCAAGAACAAGGGAAATGTATGGGAAAGCTTGACCTTGGAACTTTTCACCTTTTTCCACCATTAAGCAGTAAAGCAACAATGTTGAACATAATATCAAAAAATTGTTACACATCTTATCTATCCACCGAAATATAAATGACTAAGATGCATTAAGTCGTTCGCTTGCTATAACCGTTTGAAATCTGACGCAACATTTGCCAGTTTCATTTTCATTTTCACAAAGTGTAATCTAGTATAGAAAACAAAGACGTAGTCCTACGTCAAAAAACTAGACTGTAAAAACCTTAGTTTTTCGACTGAAAATGATCATATTCAAACTTATTTTATTCGATTTTAAGAAATAACTTATCTCCAATTTTTTTTAGGATAAAGTACAAAAGTTGCTCTTTCAAATGAAACCAGAAGATATTTTTTTCATCTGCCCCATTCAGAGATATCAACAGTTGAAAAGGGCGTATTTTAAAAATAAAAAGCTTAATAGCTTTTCACCCATAAAAGATATCGTTAAAGTATAGCAACCAAAAGTTGCGTCTTTTAAAGCTCTAAAAGTCGTCTGAACATAATTTTACTGAGAAAATTGAATTAAACAAAGTAGAGCGAAAAAACCGTTTAATAAGAGCCACCCTAGGCAAAATTGCTCTAATTCAGTCAACTTAAGAGCTACAAGAAAGTAGTCTTCAACAAAGCTGCTTAAAACCAAGTGATCTACAACTTTACTGAAAATAAAATTTTATTTTTCCACAAATAAAAATTTTCGTTGGTTTATTTCGTTGGTTCTAGGACCACCCTAATTTTCACCTCAGTTTAAATGTAGACCAAATTATAATAAGCAACTTCGCCATATGAAGTATGGCTCTAAAATCACAAAAATGTATCGAAAACTCCATTTCCGCCTAAATTGTCGTTCTGTACCACTGTGCGATGGTCGAATATCGACCATTTTTGATTTGAATGAAACTTTGCTCACGTATTTGGCTTAGCGAACTGAGCATTGTCCACAGATGGAGCGATTTTTCACACCCATGAGTTACATTATAAAAGGGCGTATGCCTTTTGGCATTGGTTTCATTCGAAGCATTGTAGCCCAGAAACCGTTGGTTGTATAGAAAAACTGGGGGAATTGAAAATGTACCATGAAAATATACACTGTACAAAAAAAATTTTTTTTGACCAAAAAAAATTAAAAATAAACATTAAATTTCGATTTAAAAAAAGAGTTGTTTTTTTTTATTTTTTTTTCAAGAAACTTGACGTTAATACGCAACTTTTAAAAAAAAGTCCAGTATGGAAAAATGAAAAATATTTTTTTATGGTAGATTAATTTTTTTTTAAAAATTCTAATTTAAACATTTTCCAAAATATTTGTATTCTGATGAACTTAAAAGATGCAAAGAGCCATTTTGAATCAAAAAGCTCTTGGTAGTGAACATTCTAAAGGCATCGGTTTTCGAGTTATTTTAAACTTAAGCTCAATAAATTATTAATATTTCGGAAAATACACGTTTTTTTTTAATTTGTCCTTGGTTCTCCAGCAAAAACCCTACGTTCGCTGGAATGCCTCATCAAAAATAAACAATTCATTCTTTGACAACAAAACGATTGGGCGAACGGTTCTCTAGAAAAGATTCAAATGTTCTAAGTGATATAAATGGATATAAGAATCAAATATTTGTTTTCGAGTTTTATAATCTTAGGAACATATTTTTTTATAACATAGATACTTGACAGAACTAGTTTCATCTTCTATTTTATATACATTATAAGTTTGTTCGAATGTTTTATAAAAATGTTTTATAAAATAATATGTTTGTCGTGCAACACTACCTACTTGTTTACTAATAATAACTCTGTACTTAACTCTGTGTTAGTAACAGTTTGCCTTTTGTGAAGATGAATAAAGTGAAAATGGAATACACCAAGCCCAAATGCTGTAAACCCTTTCCTGATCATCGGTGCTCATCAAGCTTACAAATTAAACGAAAACGTTATTGCAAAATTAAAAATATTGAACAGTCAAGCTCATTTTAATACGTCTTTATCAATTTGTGATTCGTGTAGTTATTGGAATGATTGTCAAGTCACCATTCATCCCTTCGTTGTTTACTATTCAGAACCTGGAACACTTAAGAATATCAGCTTCATCATAATATCATAATCATGATACTGTTGCGGTTCAGGTGTTCATTGCCAAATTAATGAGTTTTTTGAAAACAACAATAGAGTTGAAAAAAGCGATATTAATGTCTGATGAAGCTGCCTCACAATATAAAAATAGAAAAAGCTTTGCAAGCCTTTACAAGTTCGAAACAAAATATAACGTCCATGCAGAGTGGCATTTTTTTGCGACTTCTCATGGTAAAGGCCCATGCGATGCAATTGGTGGCATATTAAAACGAATGGCAGGAAATGCAAGTTTAGCTAAAGAACAGGAACATCCCACTACAAGCGCAAAAGAATTGAATGATTGTAATAAAAAATCATCAGAAATGTCATTTAGTTGGGTATCATATGAAGAATATGAAGAAGTAACAGAATGGAGCTATATTTTCAAAAAATCTATAATAATAGCTGCCACACAAAAGTATAACTCTTTTGTTCCGATTTCAGAAAATAAGATACAAACGAAGCTGTTTTCAAAAGATGATTTACTCATGATGTATACAAAATATAAGGTGAAACTAGTTCTGTAAAGTATCTATGTCATAAAAAATATGTTCCTAAGATAATAAAACTCGAAAATAAATATTTGATTCTTATATATATTTATATCACTTAGAACATTTAACTCTTTTTTTGAGAACCGTTCGCCCAATCGTGTTGTTGTCAAAGAATGAATTGTATATTTTTGATGAAGCATTCCAATGAACGTATGGTTTTTGCTGGAGAACCATGGACAAATTAAGAGAAACGTGTATTTTCCTAAATAATTATAATTTTTCGAGCTTTAATTAGAAATAACTCGAAAACCAATGCGTTTAGAATGTTCACTACCAAGAGCTTTTTGGTTCAAAATGACTCTCTGCATCTTTTAAGTTCATCAGAATACAAATATTTTGGAAAATGTTTAAATTATAATTTTTTTGAAAAAATTATTTTTCATTCCTCCATCCCGGCCTTTTTTTAAAAAGTTGCGTATTAACGTCAAGTTTCTTTAAAAAAAAAATTCAACTCATTTTTTTTTAATTGAAATTTAATGTTTATTTCTATTTTTTTTGGTCAAAAAAGATTTTTTTTGTACAGTGTATATTTTTATTATGGTGCATTTTTAATTCCCTACAACTCATTCTCAGACAGTTTTTCTATACAATCAACGGTTTCTGGGCTACAATGCTTCGAATAAAACCTATGCCAAAATGCATACGCCCTTTTAGAATGTAACTCATGGGTGTAAAAAATCTCTCCACCTGTGAAAAATGCTCAGTTTGCTAAGCCAAATACGAGTGCAAAGTTTCATTCAAATCAAAAATGGTCGATTAAATTTTCGCGTATTTCCAGGCGATTTGAAATGATTTTACTCAGTTAAGGGTTTTGGAGACAGCCCGATCATTTGCAACCAGTTTTATTGAAATCGGTTGTGTGGTTCCTGAGATATTGATGTTTCGTGATTTTTACATATTGATACATAACCTCTAAACTAAAAATCCGATTACAATGAAATTCAATAGCAACCTATGGCGCAACTAGACCTTTCATTTGCAATTAATTTTATGAAAATCGGTCCAGCCATCTCTGAGAAAAGTGAGTGAGGAAAAAAAAGTTTCACATACACACACATACACACATACACACATACACACATACATACATACATACAGAAAATGCTCAGTTCGTTGAAAGGGGTCGAAAGGTATATGACATTCGGCCATTGTGACCACTTCTATAGCTTTGGTTTTTCCAGTGATTGCTATACCTTTCTAGGAGAAAGGCAAAAAAGATGGAATTCTGTGCAAAAATGCATTTTCATTATATTATTAAACTTGATTATTTTATTTTAAGCTGCCCTTGTATGTGTTTCCGGAAATTATAAGTAAATATACGGGTTTATATATAGATTCACACTATACAAACACAAACATATCCTTGCAATATGGCTGACTAAAAGTTGATAATAACAATCTTTAACTCAAACAAGCTACGCAAAATGATGCAAAATACATTGTTTCATGAACACTTAAGGTGCCGCCACACGGGCGCTAATTCCCTTAGTTACTAAGTCATAGTTGATTGTAAAAAGCATTTTTTTCATCATAACGCTGGATTGTACTGTCAAAAGCTATAACATAAAGACCCTGAACTACTCCGTCATGCCCGAATAGTTCATAGCCTACTATTCAGTGATGAAAAAATGCTTTTTACAATCAACTAAGACTTAGAAACTAAGGGAATTAGCTTCCCTGTGGCGGCACCTTTAGAAAACAATGTACAAGTTTGAAATTTTACTGAAAACATGATAAGACTAGATGACCAAATTAGTCCGTATATCAAAACAAACCCCGAACAAACAATAGTGCAAAAAAATAGAACCAATTGCTTTAAAGTATAGTCAATAAAGTACAGTCAGACCATCAACTCGATCCGCATACAGACATTTTCTACAGTTTATGCGATAATGGTATGCTGGAGATAGGGGAAACGATCTTACAGTCATTTTAACATTCTTATTTGTCCAACATACCGTCAAATTTCACTTCTTTTTCAAAGTAAAAATAATTTCAATTTAACTTCCCGGTTCTGCCGAGAGGCTGAAAGTTTTACATTGGAGGAAAATTTTGAAGTTTGACGGTAAGTTCGATAAATAAGATCGATAAGATGAATATTTATCGAAAGTATTTCATTCAAAACTAACTAACGCTTTGGAATACATAAATTAATTTTGTGTCTAAGATAGTAGATTTAGTTTTCTAACTACTCAATGTGGATGAATGAGATTTTTACTGATATGACGAAGAAAATGCAATTTGATCACTTAAGGTTTATCGAATCCATCTAGAAAACACTTTTGCCAAAGACAGCATAATTATATTCCTAATCTTGTAATGAACTTCAATACCAACAGAAACCATGTTTCGTAATTACTAAATAATAGCTATGTACAACACATTTCATAGATCTCCTTCAAACATGGTTACGTTTTCTACTCCGTACCGCGCATGGTGCAGAACATAATGAAAGTAAAAACTTTAACGTGAATTTCAAGATTTTTAGCACCAAATTAACATCTTAGCTTAACCATCCGAGCAGCCGTTCGACGAAAAATGTTCCTTTCTCCTGTCGTACACTCCGTTTGACTAATTAACTTGTGAGCCACAGAAGTGGGAAGCTTTTATGGGACATCCATTCACAGTCAGACACGACCAGTAGCTCAATTACCTTGGTTACGACATTTCAGCTTTGTCTTTTAAATGGTTTCCACGAGAAGACCAGTTAGCGACCGGATTCCAAGCTGAAAATGATCTTGCATGAATAATTAAATCGAAATATAAAACAAAAAATCCGATTTAATTGGATACTCCCGACCGAAACCACTTTGGAGAGAAAAATGTGTTATAAATGTGTATTTTCACAACTCTTCGTCGAAAAGTTACAACATCTCATCCGAAATTGAAACCAATTTCAACCGGCAGGTAAAGCAAATCATCCGGGGCTTGAGAAAACATTAAGAACACATATACGTTTGACTAAACGAGATAATCAGCGCAGACACACAACCCAATAAGAGATGAGATCATTATCACCTCGTTTGCTTTTGTTTTGTTTTGCATTCCAGGTCGGCCGCCGCACGAGTCACGTATGAACCCCGCTTTACGGTGTACGGTAAATCATTTTACATCGATCAGATTATTATTAATCAGACACCATCGAAACGTTTGTTTTCGTAAACAAGCTACATAAGCTAAGAATTAAAGCAAATCCACTCGTGCGTAGTAAACACAAACCAATAGGCAACCTTCTGCACAGACTGCCTGCCGGACTGATGATCTATTTGCCGCTTCAAGCTAGCAGCGGTTGTTTCTATGCACTAGCCTTTCTAGCCCCGTTTTGTGTGACCTGTGGGATAGATAAGTGCGATGATGATCGAGGTAGCCAGAGAGACAACAGAAAATTTGGAACGGAGCCCTATGAAGCTGTTTTGTTTTCTACTTACCGGTGTGCAGAACGACGAGGTGGCCGAGTGGTTAAGGCGTTGGACTGCTAATCCAATGGGCTCTGCCCGCGTGGGTTCGAATCCCATCCTCGTCGAAGTATTTTTTTTTTGAGGGTTGAGCAGATGGAACTTTATTTCTCCGAATGTTTGGGGAAACTAAACTTTTTCAAAAAAAGTTTCTCTGCATGATTTCTGAATAGTAATATGACACTGCTATACAGCTGTAATCGTTAACTATTAAATGAATAAACTTCTTAAAGGAAATTGATTCCTAATAAATGTTATATAAGATATATTGGTGAATAAATTGGTCTTCTTCTCTATCAACGAGGGCAGCATTTATTTGTTATATATAATATTTATTGATGTTTTCTATAATTTATATGTTAAAAAAATTGAATTGACTAGACCAGTAGAACAAGTTACAGAATAATATAATAGTATAATGTGCATAGTGAAAATAGTCTTTAGGTCTTGCCAACTTGCCATTTGATACCTATCCAATTAATTTCATCAGTCTGGTAAGGAAATATATAACCATATCTGCCGGCTCTCTGCCGCAGCTTATACTTCAAAGCAAACGTGTCTTGAAATAGATCATCCACAAAAAGAACCGCTCTCGCCAGTAATTATTGCGCCAAAATCCCGGCAGCTTTCGCTTTACTGCCATTTTCATTGGAGTCGTGATCAAACGACCGCTGCTGCAGTGTTTTATCCACATACGAGACAGACAGCAGCTCTTCTGATTTATGCCGCGGTTTTCTAGTTCCCCCTCCCGAGGACATTGAACCGGCGAATTGCTTCCGTTGAAGATCGGGTGAAGAAAGCGGTTAGCGCCGGGTTGTGTTCATTAGGCAGTCTTATTTCTCCTGTATTCCAGCGAAATAGAGCAAACTTTCAATTGATTGCTACCATTTCTTCAATTGTTGCTGCAAATATTACCCAAAGCGTTTAACCTAAATCGACGTTTGTTGTAGGTCCGAAAGCTTTACCTGAAACAAAAAAAAAACAAATCATATTTTTCGTTTACCAAGACAAATCATTCTTTTCATTGCCGAGTACATTTCACACAGTGTGACAGGCGCCTCGGAAACGTGACTTTTGGTTCTTCGTTGGACACACGATCTTCGTTTTGCAAACACCACCTCCGAGAAAGCAACTTCACGTTCGTTCCGCTTCATCAAGCGCCGAGAGGTGATACCGTGACTGACTCTTGATCTTATTGTTCCAATGAAAGTTGTCGCTAATTAGATGAATGATTTAGCGAGCGAAGGTTCACGGTGGCTGCCAGAAAAGACAAGGGTTTAAGAGTGCAAATGAGGTTTGGCAATATTTGAATGCCGATTATAACTTAATTGTTCGCTATGGTCATTAAGTTGAACTATTATTGTTTATAGTCGAAATGTAAAACTTGTAGTTCAAAAGTAGTTATGTTCGACATTGACTCAAATGGGAAAATTTAGTTGTAACGGATAAATAGTTGTGTTAGATCACTGACTATAGGGTTCCATTATAATTGAGATTCTAATGAGAAAGTTGTGTACAAAATTTGAAATATTGATTACTAAATTCTAAAAATGTAAAAAATATTCTGTTTATTTTTTAACTGTGAATAACTGTTAAGATATATAGAATCAGGGGCAAGCGGAGAGTGTTTTGAGTTGCAGGCGAAAACTGACTTCATTCCCTTCATTTTTAGGTTTATATTAGGACTTGTGTTCGACCGGGAAGAGTCCAGAAAGTCAGGTCTGAAATTCGATTTGATTGCAGGCCGTACGATTCAAGAATGAAAAACCTTTAAAAAAATACAGTCATCCCGATCAGAAAGACAAAACAAAAATGTAACAGTGGCTGTTAGTTTGTTATGTGAAAAACCTTTCAGGTTGTGTTATAATTTTGATCCCGTTAGATGTTAAAATAACAGAAATCATAACAAAAAATATTCTACTAATATCCAACCCATATCAGACTTTGTTACTAACGTATCAGCTTTCTAACGAAATGAGATAGCACATAGAACAGTATAATAATAACCATTGTTATAAACAGCGGGTTTTGATAGAGACGAAAAAATTGTTAGATTTGTTTCAAAACAACTCCATTTCATGATTTGTTATTATAACTCATTCAGATTCAACTTTGTTATCGAAAGCAAAAGGGAAAATACTAAATCGTACCAAAATACGTTATTTGTATCTCCCGTTGATAGAATTTTGTAATTTTTTTGTTATGCTCTTCTGATCGGGATACCTCGATATGAGGCAGCCTCGAACATAACTTTTACAGTGCGTCTTGAACTGTCCTACAGGTCAGACGTGTTTTCGGTTGTTTGTGGACTGTCTTTGACTGCCTATAGCTTCAAAGTTTGTGTTTCGTCAGTGTGTCTTTTAAAGACTACCTGAAAATTATTTCCCATCAGTCTTTCTCAAGACTACCTACTTTTGAATTTAACATTTGTTTTAACTTTTTTCGTATCACCTGAAATGGCTGGACGAAAAAAGAAACCACGCATCGCTGCGGGGAGGAAAAGAGAGGCATCTCTTTCTGACACTTCGAGTGTCTGTAGTGACAATCCTTTTGATATTTTGCCTGAGCAAGAAGCTGGTGAAATGGAAGTTATTAATAATGAAACTATACAAAATATGAAATCTTTAAATAAGGAGAAAGTTCCACCTATTGTGGTAACTATTTCTTCTGAATTTAATATATTCAAAAAGGAACTTTCAACGTTTGTTTCTGACGTTAAAGTTACCTATCAAATTGGCCGTAGAGGTGAATGCCGCTTGTTAGCCGACTCAATAAAGGGTCGTGATCGTCTTGTTCAGTATTTAACTGACAAGATGTACAATTTTTTTACATATGACACCAAGAACGCCAAGCCGTTCAAGGTTGTCTTGAAAGGTCACACCAACGATCAAACCGTTGATGAGATCAAACTTACTTTAACAGAATTACTTGGCATAGCCCCAAGTAATTCTAATGAAACAAAAATCACGAGGCGAAAACAGTCAGCGAACTGGAATTTCCCTTGTGAACTATTTAATTAATTTTAACCGTTAATATGGGTAAGTAAAACACGCAAGGAAAATAATTGTACACCTATTACCCCAGCTAATATTACTATCGAAAATATTTTTTCTAATGTCAACTGCCTGGGGCCTATTACGGCAGGTAAACTTTCTTTTCTGCAACAGGCAATGTGCGATCTCATGAACGCCATGTTGCAGGCAAAATCAATGTTTGAAGCCATTCAAATAGGTACCAATTTTACAATTAAAATTGTTTCTAATTTAAAATTTAGCAATGATTTTAAATAAACCAATCAAAATTTTAAATTGGAATGCTCGCTCATTGAAGGCCAATGAGAATGAGCTTTTTAATTTTTTAACAGTAAATAATGTGCATATTGCAATTATTACTGAAACATTTTTGAAACCTAACATAAAATTAAAATATGATCCCAATTACGTGGTTCATAGATATGATAGGATTCAGGGTTCCGGCGGTGGAGTTGCAATTGTTATTCATCGCCGAATCAAACATCGTGCTCTTCCCCATCTTGAGACGAAAGTTATTGAAACTTTGGGAATTGAAGTTCAAACTGAACATGGGATTTTATTTATTGCCGCAGCATATTTACCATTTCAATGCACACGCGAGCACAAAAATTATTTTAAAGGTGATTTACAAAAACTCACCAGAAATCGTTCGAAATTTTTTATAATCGGCGATTTTAACGCTAAACATCGTTCATGGAATAATTCTCAAGGTAATTCCAATGGCAAAATTTTATTCAATGATTGTTCTTCAGGATACTATTCTATTTTGTCTCCGAATAGTCCTACATGCTTTTCTTCTGTAAGAAACCCTTCAACAATTGATTTGGTGCTAACAGATCAAAGTCACGTATGTAGTGTTTTGACCACACATGCTGACTTTGATTCTGACCATCTTCCAATAACTTTTTCTTTATCACATGAATCAGTTTTAAAGCCTATGAGCTCTGTTTTTAATAATAACAAGGCTAATTGGGAAAGATATAAAACTCATATTGAGAGAAATTTCAATAATGAGCTTGATTTGCAAAACGAAGTGAATATTGATTCCGCTTTGGAAGCATTAAAATGTGCAATTGTTGATGCCAGGAATTTTTCTGTTCCAAAGGCTCAAGTGAAATTTGATTCACCAATAATTGACGAAAATCTTCAACTTCTAATTCGTTTGAAAAATGTCCGCAGACGTCAATATCAACGTTCTCGTGACCCTGTTTTGTAAACTATTTATAAAGATTTACAGGAAGAGATTAAACATAGATTTACGCTTCTGAGAAATAAAAATTTTGAGACTAAAGTTGAAAAATTGAAACCATATTCAAAACCCTTTTGGAAGCTGTCGAAGATTCTTAAGAAACCTTCAAAGCCTATTCCAGTTTTAAAAGATGGTGAACGTTTTCTTGTATCCAATGAACAAAAGGCTCAAAGACTTGCTCAGCAGTTTGAGAGTGTTCATAACTCAAATTTGAATTTTGTAAATCCAATTGAAAATGAAGTCACACGTCAATATGATTCAATTTCTTCCCAGAATTTTTTACCTGCAGAAATAATTGAAACTAACTTGAATGAGATTAAATCAATTATTAAAAATTTCAAAAATATGAAAGCACCTGGTGACGATGGAATCTTTAATATACTAATCAAACATCTCCCTGAGAGCACAATGGAATTTTTAGTGAAAATTTTCAATTGCTGCTTCAAAATTGCATATTTTCCCAAATTATGGGAAAATGCAAAAATTACTCCAATTTTAAAGCCGGATACGAATCCAGCTGAAGTTTCAAGTTACCGACCAATCAGTTTGCTTTCTTCAATAAGTAAACTGTTTGAGAGAATTATTCTTAACCGAATGATGTCACACATCAACGAAAATTCAATTTTTGCAAATGAACAGTTTGGATTCCGCCATGGGCATTCCACAACTCATCAATTGCTCAGAGTTACTAATATGATACGAGCTAACAAATCTGAAGGTTATTCCACTGGTGCTGCTCTTTTAGACATAGAAAAAGCATTCGACAGTGTTTGGCATAAAGGTTTGATTGCGAAATTGCAAACTTTTAATTTTCCAATTTTCCTAATCAAAATTTTGAAAAATTATCTAACTGATCGAACTCTGCAGGTTGTCTATCAGAATTCAAAATCTGATAGATTTCCTGTCAGAGCAGGTGTGCCTCAAGGTTCAGTCTTGGGTTCATATTGGGTTCAACATATTCACTTCAGATCTTCCTGATTTGCCTCCAGGATGCACAAAGTCATTGTTCTGCGATGACACAAGCATTTCCGTAAAAGGAAAAAGTCTTCGTGTCATATGCAGTCGATTGCAGAAAAGTTTAGATATTTTTTCTTCCTACTTGCAAAAGTGGAAAATCTCTCCCAATGCTTCTAAAACTCAAATGATAATTTTTCCTCATAAGTCTAGGGCTTCTTTCCTCAAGCCAAACAATAATCACGTTGTCAAGATGAATGGGGTTATTTTAAGTTGGTCTGACAAGGTTAAGTACTTGGGACTAATTTATGATAAAAAACTTATTTTCAAAGAGCACATTGAGAGTATACAAGCCAAATGCATCAAATATACGAGATGTTTATATCCTCTCATTAACAGGAATTCTAAACTTTGTTTAAAGAACAAACTTTTGATTTACAAACAAATTTTTAGACCAGCAATGCTTTATGCTGTACCGATCTGGTCAAGTTGCTGTTCAACAAGGAAGAAAACGCTCCAAAGAATTCAGAATAAAATTCTGAAAATGATTTTGAAGCGTCCTCCTTGGTTTGGCACACTCGAATTACATGGACTTACTAGTGTTGAACCTTTAGAAGCTATGTCAAATAAAATTATTAACAATTTTCGACAAAAATCGTTGCAATCCTCAATTGCTACGATAAGCTCTCTTTATAGCCAAAAAGTTAGCATTTAAGTTAGTTGTAAGTTTACTTTCCTTTTTTGACAAGTAGGTTTAAATCCCTACGAATGATAAGTCCTAATCGCGAAAGCAAACAAATCCTAACAATTAAAATTACAAATTACCAACAGTGTTGAGAAGTCACCATTTTTGATCGGACACACATACTCATTATTTACTAATATTTATCATAAATACTTAAGCTACTAACAAATCCCCTCCTTAAAAAAAAACCTAACTTTTATCTAGATATAACGTAACTTCTGACGTAGAATTACGTCTTACGGCAACATATACAGGGGACCAATTTCATTACAGGGATCCAATTTCAAAAACCAAAAACATCGAGAGCGTCACATAAATTGTCCATTTTCAACCGTTTTGAGCTCAGTCAGTTTCCAACCGATTTTCGTCATTTTTGCAGTAATCGATTGGAAAATCAACCAAGCACCCGTCCAAACGCAGAAAGTTGTAATCTGATTGTTCGAACGATTGTACTATTGAAAATTGTCAAGCCTTGTCGAAACGCGAATGTTGACCTCTGATTGGTCGCACAATGCTTCTTTCCCTAATAAGGTCGACAGAATATACCTAGTTGACTAAGAATGCGCGCTATTTGTTTTATGTATAATTCATTCCATGATTCTGCCGATACCACACGGACGTTGGTTGCTGATCGTGAAGAAGAAAGAAAAGCCGGGTTTCAATTTCTGGCTGATCGTGCTGGGCGCGTTGATACTCAAGCACCTGACTATCTGGCGGCTGTAATGGAGTTTTCGGTAGCTGCAGAATTATTGGAAATGGCAGGCAATTCTACTAAAGAGAACGGGAGAACTAGAATCATCGGTGAATGGTTATCCGAAATGATGATAATAGAACAAACTTGCCAGTTTGTTACTGTTGTCAAATATAATAACACCTGTTGGTGCCCCACAGTTATGTGATTCAGGTAGTTAAGATTTTTCATCATGTGTAATAGACGGAAAACCGCAAATTTCAGCATTCGCAAGACAAGAAAAATTCAACATTGCCTCTAGAATGTGTTGTCTGCTGGATGGCAGCAGATAACAGAAATGCAGCACTTACGCCATTGCGTCTTAAAACAAAACGGTTATAGTTCTACATCGTAGCAGAATTTCCACCTTCATACTCATATCTACTATCGGCAGTGTGATGTATATTACGATTCATTGATACTGTGCATCACAAGCGGTATATGCGAAACAAATCCGATTCCAAACAGAAAAGTTCAGCAGGTTCCGCTCACGGTGCTGAGTCCGTTTTAGAAAATTCATAACCCTTCATTAACAAGGATGTAACGACTTGAAGAAGACGGTTATTGCTTGACATCGCATCAGAATTTCCACCTTCATACTAATGTCTACCGTCGGCAGTATTAAACACGCAACAATCTGCTTCCATGCAATACGGGGAAGGAAACATTTTTTTCCTTCCAAGCCGCGCAACACGACACAATACATGTTATTTTGTTGCCTTCATGAGAGTTCTATCGGTCCGGCTCGACAGAATGTCCACAAGAAATCAATTTTGTACACCCGTGCTACGAAACTGAGGAAAAACTTTAAAACTAAAAATAAAGGTGGAGCTTATCAAATGATCGTTCTGAGCCAGAATGAATGAGATGTATTTTTTTTTCGAACGTTTTAGAATAGTATAACTGGAAATATTTTAGTCACACCTATTTTTCCAGTTATCACATTCCATTCCATTAAAGCAAAAATAGTTTACGAAACATATACGGAAAAATATATTGCTTCACACCATTAAAATGATTAACCCTAATCGAGCGTATTTCCGAAGCTATTGCAAAAAATTATTGACATAAGACAGGCTGTCGTAATTCTACGTTAACCTTGCGGTCGTTTCTTATAAACAACCTCTTCCACTTTTTTAGAAATCTCAAAATTAAAGTACAAAAATTGTTTCTGGAGTGTTTATTGTCCCGAATAAATGTTTTTTGTAAGTTTTGAAATCAATAAGTACCGTAAAGTGGGTTAAAATTGATCTTATTTCTTCCACTGTTTTGTGACTGATTATGTTTGTCAACGAAACTTGTCTTAAAGAGGCATGAGAAAGGTTTATATATACTAACAGGTGATAGGAAATAAGTTTTTGCGCTCCTTTGAGTAACTATTAAAAATTTGCATAAAAACAATTTTTTTTTTGATTATTTCACCAAAAAGTGAGATATTTTTTTTTAATTACCTGTCAACTCAAAGTGAGGTCTTCAGTGAAGTTGTAGACAATCTTACGTAGAGAAACTTTGCTGAAGACACTTTGGTTCTATCTCTTGAAAATCGACCACATACACGTAGTTTTATACACAGAAGTTTTGAAAATGTGTATAAATAAAACAATACCAGATTTTTTTTTTAAGTTTTTTTAGAGGCTCACTATGTTCTAGAGATTCTTTTATATTTGAGAAATACATCACACTGCCGAATATACATTTTGGGCAAATTTTCAACTTTTTAATAGGGTTTATGAAGTTTTACATGCACTTTTTCAAACAAAATTTTTTTGCAAAGCTGCAAATACAACAATCTACACTCGAAAGATGGAGATGAGTACCAGCTTTCCCAGGTGGTTCATTAGCTTTTTGCAGTCTGTTAGTAACTTGGGTGTTGGTGAAAAAAATGATTTATTTTTGGTTTTCGGCGTTTTCATGTTTTTTTAAGAAGTACAGAATCGGAAGGATTTTTGAATTAGAAGCACGAAAATGATTTATGTTTACTTATGGAAAACATGAAAACAGAAAAAAATGGTTTTTACCGATAATAATTACTATATCGCTAGTGTGTTCAGATGTCAGAGTTTTTTTTTAAATAACACAATAGCAGCCTTGACTTTTTTCAATGTTTGCATTTTGAAAAGAAAATTTCAGCTCAGAGACAGAAATCCTCATATATTTTTAAATAATTTTTTTTTATCATACAGAGGTAATACAATTTATAACGAGGTACCTTCGTATGGACAAAACTAAAAAAGAAATGCGGGTATCTATCTCTGAGCCGATAAAAGCGGGGGCCTAGTGTGGTTGGTAACGTCTCCGCCAACCACGCTCGACGCCTGGGTTCGAATCCCACCGCCGACATAGGTGTCGATGGTTGTGAGGTGGCGTGATCCACTCACAACCAACCCAACTGGTCTAGATTCAATCCTAGCCGACACCGGGAGATTTTCTGAGGCGAAAAATCTCTGGGATCACGCCTTCCATCGCATGAGGAAGTAAAGCTGTTGGCGCCGGTCCGTTAATAAAAACGGGTCGTGAGTTAGGGTCCTAGGTGTGGAGTCGCCTCCCTGGGCGTCGGTGATTGGCCACTACAGAGGCGGAACCAGACCGACGGAAAATAAGCGAGAAAAAAAAAATCTCTGAGCCGACATTTCCTCATCAGAACGCAAGTATTGAGAAAAAGTCAAAGCATGTTCTAGTTTTGTTTCAATATACTTTGGAATCTGCACTCACTAGTGACATAGCAATTATTTTCGGTAAATCTCATTTTTTATCTTCATGTATTCTAAATAATGTACGGTGTCGCAAACATAAGTGATTTTCGTACCTTTTAATAAAAAATCACAATTTTTTAATATTTTGTACATCTTTGCAGGAAAAAAAAAAACATTAAGAAAACGCTGAAAAACCAAGAAAAAAACTATTTTTTTACCAACACCCAAGTCACTAAGAGACTTCGAGAAACTTGTAAATCACCTGGGAAAGCTGGTACAAATCTCCATCTTTTGAGTGTAGATTGTTGTTTTTGCAGCTTTACCAAACATTTTTGTTTGAAAAAGTGCATTCTTTATTAAAACTTCATTAACCATATGAAAAAGTTGAAAATTCCCAAGGTGTATTCGGCAGTATGATGCATTTTTCGAATATGAAAACGTATTGTGCCGATCTTAATTGTTCACCCTACCGATTCGCCCCGTTGTAATCCCTGACCAGGTAACTCAATCTCGACATCACAACGTAACTTATTCTCCACACTAAAAATGCCCGTCCACGGACCCCTAACACGATCTCTCGATCTCCTGATTTTCGACAACCGATCGACAGATACACGTACGCTCAAACCATCTCATATACATATTACATAAAAAAAAATATTTTTAAATAACCTAATAACGAGAGCACACGTTACGAATTTTTGATTGGTTTTCAATCTATATTTAGTAGTTTAGAGTAGTTGGTTGATAAACGGCTAGGCACGTGTCACTTGAGACTCCATTGTGGTCATTCACCGCTGTCCAGCAAATCCTATCCCAACCTCCACGAGGTGCCGACCGGAATACGAGTAACTTTAGCGGAGATCAGGTAATTAACCCCCAGTAGAAACTATGGTCGTATGCTGACTGGGAAGAGGGAACGTACGCGGCTGTATCCCCATGTTAGGGGCGGCGTACAACAGTGTCTGACCCGGAACGGGCGGCTGAATTAGGGAATGCTGTGCCTCGCCAGCTATATCTAAGACGGCAGCCCCGTCGCGAGACTAGGTATCGCAGCCCTAGTGAGGCAGCATACCGAAGGTAAAACACTACGAACGATCCAGATATAAATACGGAACGGAATAATCGGCACGAAAAAGGACAACGATTATTGGAAACTCGGTACTTGGAATGTAAGGACTGTACTCGAACCAGCACGTGCAGGTATCCTGGCTAGAGAGCTGCAAAAGGTGAATTAGGAGGTTACTGCCATACAGGAGGTGAGGTGGCCGAAATCGGGAGAACGCGAGTTTCGGGCATTAGATCCTATTGCGGGCACTTCATTAAAGTACTACATCTACTACAGTGGCGGCGTGAAAGCAGAAAGGGGAGTCGTCATCGGGGATGCAAATGCGCAGGTCGATCAGGCGAACAACTTCCGCCCCGTGATTGGTAGAGAAAGCCTCCACTCTACTACTCCATCGCCGGAAGAAACGATAGCATTGGGAGCGGATTCTTGCGGAGGCGGAAGGTTGCTTCTCTAAGCACGATGCAAGAAGCTGCTACAAGAAGATAAATATAATCAGGAACCGGAACGTGTCAGCCCCCGTCATGTGCAACGATAGGGAGGGGAACCTGATTACCGATAGAACGGAAGTGGCCAGGCGTTGGAAGGAACACTTTAGTGTGCTGTTGAATGGTGAAGAAAATAGCGTAGTCGAAAGGAGCATAATGGTGATTGAGGATGATGGCAAAGCTGTGGACCCAGCATCCATGGACGAGGTGAAGAAAGCAGTGAAAGAGCTAAGAAACTACAAGGCAGCTGGTAAGGACGGCATTCCAGCCGAACTTTTTAAAGTCGGGAGCGAACAGCTGTATCGTGCTTTACACCGGATCATGCTGAAAGTGTGGTCTGATGAAGAGTTGCCTTCGGACTGGTTGGAGGGTCTCATATGCAAGGATGGAAAAAATCGTATCGCATAACAATCATTCGGGTATCATTTCTGAACGTGCTATTCATAAGCTTTCAATCCCAGCAAACCATCGCTATTAAAAGGTACATATTCCCACGCATGCAAAGACAACTTAGAGCAAAGAAAAATATGGTGGCTTTCCTTGATGATTTTGTTTCAGGACTGCCTGCTTTATGCGGAGCGAGCAACATATAGCGAGTGTTTCACGAAAGAATCCTAAACGATTGCACTTGATTCTTGGTGATTTCAAGTAGCACATGCTAAAGCATCATGATACTATTCCCATAAGCATTGATGATACCTTCTGGCTCCGGTGAGCAAACATTTGAACGCAATCTAACGTTCATTGGGATTCATAATTTTGTACCACTGGCGATAAACTCTCAAATATTCTCGCGGTACTGTTGAATGCAAGTGAACTTGGATACAATAAATACTATCGTGTTTTAATCATTCAGTCTCCTTCTATGGTATTCGCAAAGACAACTTAGAGCAAAGAAAAATATGGTGGCTTTCCTTGATGATTTTGTTTCAGGACTGCCTGCTTTATGCGGAGCGAGCAACATATAGCGAGTGTTTCACGAAAGAATCCTAAACGATTGCACTTGATTCTTGGTGATTTCAAGTAGCACATGCTAAAGCATCATGATACTATTCCCATAAGCATTGATGATACCTTCTGGCTCCGGTGAGCAAACATTTGAACGCAATCTAACGTTCATTGGGATTCATAATTTTGTATCACTGGCGATAAACTCTCAAATATTCTCGCGGTACTGTTGAATGCAAGTGAACTTGGATACAATAAATACTATCGTGTTTTAATCATTCAGTCTCCTTCTATGGTATTCGGAACACTTAAAGCGAAAAACAATCAGCAGCGTTTCTATGGAAAACTTGTACGCAAGGCCTCGCACCCGTTGGATGTTTGCTGTCGACGAGGATGCCCGCGAAATAGGTATTAGGGGATATTGGAGGATAGCAGCCCAAGACCGAGTAACATGGCGACGTATTGTGTATTCGGCATTAGATCAACAATCGGTGTGTCGCCGAAAAAGTAAAAGTATATGCAAAACCTAGCGGCGAGCACTTATACTAGTATAACTTTCAAAATCGCAAGTTAAACGCAATCAAAGCAACCCGTTTTAGCAAAACGCACTGATAGTTGTGAAAAGTTGAAAACCGGTGCGACAAAAATTTAGGACCAGTTCGTCGTTTCGGCCGTACCGAGTGTTTTTTCGATTAATTTTTGAAGAAAATCGATTGTTTCTCGGTGTTATTTTATTTTTTTTCGGATCGCGGTGAACATTAATCATGTAAATAAAAAGTATGTAAAGTTTTAATTCTCGTATTATAGCTGCAGTCAATAAAAATGGGTCGCGTGCATGATTGCATCGCGTGCATGATTGTGTTCAAATTCAGTTTGCAGAAGAAGTTAAACACCTCGGAGTAACTTAAGACAAAAAACTGAATTGGAATTCTCATCTAGACAATGAATGAAAAGCACACCATCAGTTGCTTTGGAAGCCCTCCTTTGTATGCTACCTTTGCACAAATATGTAAAGCAGCAGGCTGCAAAAAGTGCTCTGATATTTAAACGTTATAATGAGATCTCAGATGGTGACCTTGTGGGACACTTACGAATCCTTAAGGAATTCAGACTGAATTCTGATGTTAAAACAATAGAAGATTGGATGACAACGAAGACAAACTATGGCATCCCCTTCAAAGTAGTTAAATCAAGCCGCTATGAATGGGAGTCAGGAGGGCCGAGTCTGCGTCCAGGTTCTTTTGTGTTTTACACCGATGGATCAAAATGGGTGAAAATACTGGAGCCGGGGTGTTTGGCCCTGGAATCAGTAGAGCTATACCAATGGGCCACAGTCCAACGGTATTTCAAGCAGAAATTCATGCTATTATTGAATGTGTGGATATCTGTTTAACAAGAAATTACAGATTTGCGAAAATCTGCATATTTTCTGACAGCCAAGCATCTTTAAATGCACTTAAAGCTTTCGCATGTAAATCGAGGCTAGTGTGGGAATGCCTTCTTTCTTTAAGACAATTGGCCAGTAGGAACGAAGTTACTCTATACTGGGTGCCTGGCCATTGCGGCATTGAAGGAAATGAAAAGCCGACAGCCTAGCAAGAGAAGGCTCAGCATCAAATTTTATTGGTCCGGAACCATTCTGCTGAGTCCCAGAATGCGCTCTGAGCACTGAATTTAGAACTTGGGAAATGTCCACAGTAGAATCAAGCTGGAACGCCACGGATACATCCAGACAAGCTAGAAGATTTATCACACCGAGTGCTGTGAAAGCTCGGATCTCACTAAATCTGAATGAAAAAGATCTTCGGGTACTAACGGGTCTGTTGACCGGTCACTGCCCGAGTAGGTATCCATGTGCCCCATGAAATTTGGCATTGTGATCCTGGTAAGGTATTAGACTTCATAAAACGAGTCGACCCTAACTGGGATCGGGTATTATGTCAACCAGTGTCAATCATACCTTAGTTGTGATAGGATAATCGACTAATACCAAATCAAACATGGGTCATACAACAATAGTCCTTATTAATGGACGCAGTTGTGTTTCGGCCCTACAGGGAAGAAAAAAAAATATTGCACAGAAACACAGTGGATGGTCATCCACAAATTGTCCAATGCAGGTAGCAGCCAGCAGCCAACGTTAAATCACAGAGTACCTGTGACGATCCAAAACCTTCGTAGTTAATGGCCTCCACAACTGCAAAAAAAAAACAAACGCAAAGGATGACTCTGCCATAAAGTGAACCTCTTAGAAAAATCCCTTTGAAGGCCTTTAAAAAGAACCAGGACGAACTATGTTCACATGCCACAGTAAACCACGAAGACATTTAGGTATGGAGGTGGGAACATAATGGTGTGGGGGTGCTTCTTCTGGTACGGGGTTCGCCCCCTGTGGATAAGATCATGGATCATTACCTCTACGCTCAAATCCTGAGAGATGTTATGCTGCCACACGCCTAGTGGGAATTTACAGTTCATGCGAGATAATGGCACTCCGTCAAGATCGTGGTTCCAGGATAACGAACTCGACGTCATGGAATGACCAGCACAGTCACCGGATCTGAACCCTATAGAAAACCGATGGAAGATCGTGAAAAGATCGGTGTACACAGAGAAGTCGAAGAATAAACAGCCACTGTGGGATAGGATCCAAGCTTGTTGGTACGCTATCCTGGTCACCACTATAGGGCTTGGTTCATTCGAGGTAGTTTTACCCTAATCAAGTTTTCATCTATGTCAGTGTGTTGGTAAGTCACCGAATGTAATTAAATTAGTGAGCCGCGGTTTGCCTAAATTGGGTTGTTTAGCTATATCAGTTTTTTATCTCATCTGAAAGATATGCATTTTCTAAGTAAAACGTGATTCAAAAAAGTTTTCTATCGTTTTCCTTCGCTTTTCAAATCACGATTTAAAACTGCTCGAAGTTTGCTCGAAATCGCTACAATGACAGTTCGCTCATATACCAACTGTCATTGTAGCGATTTAGAGCGAATTTTTATTCTTCATTCAAAAATCGAAGGATAATGATATAAAGCCTTAAAAAATCACGTTTTGCTCAGAAAATTACACTCTTTCAGGTTATATATACAAACTGGAAATCCGTGAATAGCTGAACAACCCAGTTGTGT
The DNA here is from genome assembly GCF_029784165.1 of Wyeomyia smithii. Classification (NCBI taxonomy): domain Eukaryota; kingdom Metazoa; phylum Arthropoda; class Insecta; order Diptera; family Culicidae; genus Wyeomyia; species Wyeomyia smithii. The sequence continues at coordinate 207,244,246 of NC_073696.1, forward strand.
GCAAATACTATTTTGAATATGATTTCCAGAAAAAATTTAATCATGTCGATTGTTACTATACCTATACAAAAAGGGTTCCACATTAAACTTATTGATGGAATTCTCATCTGAAAAATAAATCTGAAAAATATTAAATTACTTCTTTCTATACACCTTAATTTAACAATTAAACTGCGAATGTAGGGACGATTGACCTTCTCAATTTCTTTCAACGCGTTCTGGGTTCTGATCATTATAACGTTTCCTTACGGTCAGCTCAAAGTTCCCTCCTGATAACATCGCTAGCATGGCTGAAGCTTTGTTCTTTTTACTATTCTTTTTTTGGGCTGTTTCATAGGTGGTCTCTGCGCCGATGGTGGTCCGCTTCCCTTTTCAATATTTATTTATTAAATTTTACTATCTATCTTTGCTATACCTTTATATGTAGACAGGCAATAATCAGCTGCGTGTCACAACGGCAACCATATGTGACAGTTGTTGTTTCGAGCAAATTAGAGCCAGAATTAAACAGTGCGAGGAAGAACGGCAGCTGCTGTGGCATGGGATGGGAAGGAATAGAAAAGGTTCCATATACAAACTATTTTGCTAATTATTTAACTCATTTCACCGTTCAATAAGTGTTTCTGAATGTTTAATTGCATCATTCCTATATATAATTAGTTTTTTTTTTGTTAAATTTCATGTTGCGTACAATTTTTACATGGTTTTGTTTCCAGATTCATTAGCTGCCTTCGGCAGTTTGAAATTCGGTAAAGCACCGGTGCTTGAACCACTGAACTCCCTGTATACCACATCAACAAAGGAAAAAGTACACAGCTATCAGCTCCAGACCGCGTCTTTCCAGCACGCACATTTACGGTGATACGACAATGTACAGCAATATTGGCCCATAATAACGAACTAAAATTACCCACTCTTGGCACTTGTCGACCGTATCCAGCCAGTACTGCTGAACCTGTTTGAAAAGCAATAAAACATCCTACCGAGAAATGTATTGAATCGGAAAATTAAATTTTCACCCTCACGCATTTATCTTTCATCCCCCAGCAGCGGCACGGCAAAAAAAAAAACACTCACCCTCACCTCTATCAAAGTGCTTTAGTCTTCACCAAAGAGCGGTGCGTGCGTCTTAGTGTTACTAACCTTACGCATTGCTCTAAGCAATGTGTTTTCAAACTGATAAATTCCACACGCCGGTTTGACATATGTCCCTTGTAATTTACTTCCCAACCTTTCGTACATACTATCTCTCGTGCCGCACTCCTGCCTTCCCATGGGCCACAACAGAGTGAACAGCTAGCAGCAGCGCAGCGTCAGTAGGTAAGAGTCTCACAAAGTTTCATGTCACCAGGATCACTTCCTACGTGTACACAAAACATTTCTAGCGGTGTGGTGCGGTGCGGTTGCCGTCGGTACGAAGCTACGTGACAGTCACTCACTCGCGCTTGAGTTGTTTCAAAAATTGTGGAATTCGGTGATATATGAGTGCACCTATTCCTAGACCGAAACCATTTTCCAACCTGTCTGTTGTTGCTTGTTGGCTCAAATGCGCACCAACAACTCTCTGTCGTGCTCTCGAGCTTCCCCCGGGCCGGGGCTGCAAAGAAGGATCACTGCTGCAGTATTGCAAATATTTGGTGCGGAATTGCTTTCGCCGGTGAGAGCTTTCAGAACTATGTATGAACTGAACATGCACTTCCATTGGCAACCATTTGCCTGAGTGGGTACGAAAGTATGTCAGAACAATCCCCCCCACAATGTAACCGCAACAGAGTATCAATCAAATACGTTTTTCGCACCATAACTTTTAATTATACTGCCAATTCGAGTGTACACTGCACCGGCACACCAAACCATTGTCTCGTAATTAATCATGTAAAATGTGTGTGTGCATAATGGAATGGTTATTGGTAACTGAAAAAAGGTACAATGAATTTTGCCCTGGGGATCTTACTTTGATGCAATAATGGATTTATTATATATCTGAACATTCTGGGTGCTTATTTGGCGTATGTAAATTGCGGTTTATTTTGTATGAACTTAGTATTGACCATTTTGCTGATTTGAATTATTTATTCACCTAATAGACTATTAAATAGTATAACAGGTATTTTTGAGCTAAGAATTTACCTCTTACCTAAATTTTTCAACAAAAACCTACACATAAGCAATCAGAATTAATCACCTCAAGCTCCACTGCGATGTTACTTAAGTGTTCATGATACTCAACTTTATGTTTAATATGTTTAAAATTAATAGAATTGAGTTTTGATATTAGAATTGAGTTTTGATATTATATTTTATAATGGCAATAGACATCAATTTGCCGTTTTTGGGCGTCATACCAGGTTCGAAAATATCAGGAGTGTCTAAGCCTTTTTCACACTTTTACCCATTTTTTGATTTCAAAAATGTTACCAGACTTCGATACGTAGTCACTGGACATCATCTCGTTTCGAAAAAGGACAAATCGATTTTAAAGAGTTTCCGCATACTGTAGAGTGTATAATCGGTTTTCCAGAGACGGAAAACCGACGGTGGAAGTCGCCACCCTGAACCCAAAAATGTCGCACTTTTCTAAAAACTATTCTAGTTTCATCGATACCAATTTTGGGAGTCTGTAGTTGTTTTTGACAGATTTACATAGCGCTCCAGAAACCAGTCGTTCCTATCTTCGGTTTGAAAATGGAGTCTAAGCATCACCTATTGGTCTCCAGACATGACCCGGGGATGAAAGTTTATCGAATTTACTCAAAAAGTTAACATAATGCACGAAATATATTTTTTATTCAATCAAGACATTTCTTGCTTCAGAAATTACCCCTTTCTGTTTTCAAGATTTCTATGACCATCTTCTTTGTGTAAAGCGTATGTATGCCAAGATTGGTGGGAATCGGATCAAATATTCAAAATGCTGTATTGAAACATGCATAAAAACTTGACTTTCATATAAATAGATAAACTGCCGTAAAGTCTCAAGTAGTGCTGCATACAGGCCTTATTCAAGCTTTTAAAAAAAATCATACGGCAGATTCTATTACTTATACTAAAAATGAAAGTGTGAAGCCCTGATCGAGAAGGGAAGAATATTCCGTTTTGTCACATAGGATCCGGCAACCTGGAGCCGATCATCAATCGAGAGGCAGCGATGCTATCATTGGCGCGGTAACCATCTTCCGGCGATAGAATTGCTTCGCCATCCGAGCGTCTGTTCATTATGGGAGTGCGGCTCGAACGGAGTCTGACCGACATCCAGCGGCTGAGTTTCCCCGAAAGCTACACCTAAGATGGCAGCATGGGGATAAGAAACCTTAGGCCAGCCACCGACTGTCTCCAAAATCTTTGAATCGTTACAGAAACCGACAGAGAAACATTACGAAGGGTAGCCAGCGAGGCGAAAAAGCTCCCCGCCATCGTGAAGTTGGTTTCCTGTTTAGCGGTCATGCAGATGGCTGTACTTATTTCGTGAGAACCTATCAATGAAAGGATAACCGTGGCCAAATTCAGAACACGGGGTCAAAACCTAACCCATAATTCATTGTTTTGCGCCAACCAATGCTGCCGAGCTACAGGACAAAAAGGACGTTTATAGTCAACTAAATGCCATTGTAGATAGGGTTCCTAAAGGCGATATCAAGATTTATACTGACGACTTCAATGCGAAGATCGGCTCCGATAACACGAACAACAGGGTGCGTCATAATTATTGCAACAAAAAACACCAGAGAAAACAGGCTCTTTCCGACGCGTAAACAACAAAAACGATGCACGGATCTTCTTACCCGAACTATTCGTCGCTAGCACCCTGAAGACGACGCCCGCAACCCGCAAAACGACCAGGTGCTCGTACGTACATCAAGAGATGCTAATTCAGTCGGAAGAACGATCCTTCGTTTGTCTCACCCAGCTTCTGCGATAGTTTTTGCTAGAGTGACCGCCGATACGCGAACTGAGCTGCTTTTCGTCGAAAAAATCGATGATGATTACTACTTTGATGAAATTTTAAAGAAGAATGTGATGTGTTGGGCCCAGAAACCGAATAACAATTAAAACTGGATCTTCATGCAAGGCGGTGCCTCGGCTTACACAAAGTAGACCGCTTAAGACTGGTGCAAGTGGTGCAAGTCCAACTTTCCCTCTATGTGGACTCCAAACTCGCCAGATCTCAACATAATGAACTTCTCGATTTGGGGGATGTTAGGAGCAAAGGCCTGCTCACGAAAACACACAAGTTTGGTCGAGTTGAAGAAGTCTTTGCTCGAAGCTTGGAAGGAAATTCCTCAAAATGACATTCGGTCCGCCGTCAAGGCTTATCCTAAGCGTCCGAGCTGTCATCAGAGCTAAAGGAGTACTCTTGGAATGAGTTATTGTTTTTTTGACTGTTTCATAACTCAATAATATTTTTTTCCCAAATTTTATTTTATAATGCCAAAAAGTGGCAATAACTACGGCGCACCGTGTATGAGTGCGTCATGGGACGTCATGGACTCGGAGGAACGAGCGAAACCAGCGTGATATTTGCAGAAGCAAGCAAGAATGGACGGCCATCAAGGATGCCATTATCGAGACAAGCAAAAACAATCTAGGTCAGTTGCGCACCCAGAGGAAAAAGTGGATCACAGATGAAACCTGGCAAGATGGAGGAGCGGAGAGAAGCATAAATCGCGACAAAGCGAGCAAAAACCCGAGGAGCTAAGAACGAAGCCCGTCAACGGTATTCTATGAAGAGGGAAGTTTAATGCTCCTGTAGACGGGACGAGCGGAGTGTGGATGGACTTTCTGATGAAGACGAGAGAGCTACAGCAATCGGCGATATCCACCCTCTCTACGATATCTCACAACGCTTGAGTTGAGCTAGCATGATTCCAAGGATGCCTTTGAAAGACACAAACAGATAGCTCGCTGACTTAACTGACCAGTTGAAACGCTGGTTTGAGCTCTTTGGTTTGAACACATCGATATCTTAGCAAGATCCACCAAGAATGCGTATCCTTCGCATCAACTCCGAGGCCGCTTCACTGCAAGAGATCGAAGCAGCTATCCGATGTATGAAATCTGACAAAGCTCTTGGGATTGATCGCATATCCGCAGAGATGCTCAATGCTGATCCCATGCTATCCACAAGAACTGCATCTACTGCATCAACTGTTTTGAAATATCTGGAACACCGCGACATTTCCGGCCAACTGGATGGAAGGTGTCTTGGTGAAGATCCGTAAGAAGGAATCCTGTTGTCTTCTACCCGTGCAGTAAGATCAGTTACCATACCGTCCTCGCGCTCTACTGATCGCCGTTCGAATGCTCATCGAACGTACGATCGATGCTTGCTGCTTCCATTTTTCGATCACCTCACACTCGACCTTAAGGAAGTATCCGTCCTAGTTTTCTGCTCATATAAGCTAGCAACATGTAACCTTTGTGGAAACTGTTCAGCTTCTCGTTGAGCTTAGAGTGTCGTTAGCTTGGTACAGCTCTTCCATTGCGTCGCGATCTCGGTCTTCTTGTAGATGTTTCTTTGGAAAACTAAATTTGGCTGCCCCGGATTGAATGCTTCTCCTACATTCTTCAAGAGTAGCTACACCAAGCTGCTCTTCCGTGGGTAACGCTGCCTCCAGTTGCTGTCGTATTCTTGTGCAACCCAGGCGTTCAGCAGTTACTCAAGTTTTGTGGATATCTTTGTAGGGGTTCACACATCACTGGTCGTTACCAAAAAAACGCGGCGTGCATGCTATCTGGCTCTGTATGATGTCAAAGCACAGAGCAAAGAGAGTAGAGCACTGTACAGCATTCGGATCTGCAAGAACGGTGCTTAACCCTCTAGTGCCCAAATTATTTTAAGACGGACTTTGAAAAAATCACTTTGAAACTTTATAAACATTTTTTAAGTATTGATTGAAGCTTTTTAGAGGTTCAACTGAAGACCGTCTAAAGGCGGCACTGGGCACTAGAGGGTTGAGAGTGCGATAAAGGCAAACAAAAGGGCCTGTTTCGACAAGCTATGCGCGAGTGCCAATAGGAATCCCTAGGGTAACGCCTGCGGGGTTGTAATAACAAAGACCAAAGTCGTGTTGGTGCCTGCCAGCAATTACCAACGATGCTGGAGCGCATCATCGAGGGACTCTTTCCACGTCACGAGCCAAGTCCTTGGCCTCCGACTGCCGAGTCTCACGTCTGACGTTCCAGTATCTCAGACACATACTAGGGTTGATCGGCCAACCAGCCGAACATCCAATCCGTGAACGATGCCACCCGTGCCGAGGTTGCGTAGAAGCTAAGGGTTACGCCAACTCCTTAAAGGTGAGCAAGACACCGGACAGGATGGAATCCCGAACTTGGCTATAGAAGTGGCTCCCGGCCTGTTCTGAGCAGTCATGCAGAAGTGCCTGGTTATGTGCCTCTTTCTGGAGAGGTGGAAGCGACAGAGATTCGTCATGTTGTCGAAAGCTGTGAGCCGCCAAGGGACCCATCGGCATACAGATCTATCTGTCTGCTGGACACTGCAGGCAAAGTGCTTGAAAATATTATCCTCAATAAACTGGTGAAGTACACAGAGGGTGTAGACGGTCTCGCAAGTAATCAGTTCGGTTTCCGGAAAGGAAAGCTAGACGCTATTTTCCCCGTCACCTAGACGGCTGAGGTAGCAGTCCAGTGTAAAAGGAGATGCATTTGCTATTATGCAATCATCACGCTCAACGTGAAAAATGCATTTAATAGTGCCATTTGGGATTCCATAGCGCTAGCACTTTGGATCATTAACGTACCGGTGTCGTTGTACATGATTCTGGAAAATTGTTTCCAGAATCGAGTACTGGTTTTCATCACAAGGAGGGTAGAAGCATCCCAAAAACCGCAGGGGTGACGCAAGGTTCCACCCGGTGCTGTGGAATGTCATGTACTACGGGTTGTTGAAGTTCTCGGAGAGGTTGTGACCATCGGCTGCTCAGGCGATATAACGCTAGAAGTCTACGGAGTGTCAATCGAAGAGGTCGACTCGACGGCTGCGCACTGCATACGCAAGGTTGAATACTGGATGCACTCCACGAAACTGGAGTTAGCGCACCAGAGGACGGAGGTCACGGTTGTGAATTACCGCAAATCAGAGCAACAGGCGGTGGTCAGAGTCGAAGACTGCACCATTACCTCAAATCGATCTTTGAAGCTCTTGGGGGTTATGGTTGATGATAAGCTCACATTTAAGAATCACGTCAACTATGCCTGTACGAGGGCTTCAATGGCTATGCAGCACTATCTCGAATGATGTCGAATATCTCAGCGGTGTATGGCAGCCATCTTAAACTTCTTGCCAGCGTGGTTTCATCCATACTTAGGAATAGAGGACCAATGTGGTCCAAAGCACTAGGTACTAACACTTATCGTGGTGAACTGGAAAGTACCTACAGGCTCATGTGCCTGAGAGTTGCGAGTGCGTTTCGTACAGTGTCATACGACGCAATCTGCGTCTTGGCCGGCATAATGCCTATCAGCATAGCCATTAAGGAGAACGTAGAATGCTTCGATCAACGTGACACAAGGGGAATACGAGGTACCAGAAGATCATTCTTGATGATCGGATGGCAGCAGGATTGGGCCAATCATGCGAAGGGTAGATGGACGCACCGACTTATTCCGGTATATTTTGTATGGGTTGGGAGGCGCCATGGACTTCCACCTGACACAGATTTTGTTATTTCATGGTTGCTTCAGGCGGTATATTCAAGGGGTCGGGCATGCGGGTCCCCCATGTGTCTCGAGTGCGTGGATGTGGAAGAGACTGCTGAGCATTTTTTTTTTGTATGTCCTCGTTTTGAGCGTGCGCCGAGCGACACATGATGGTAGTGAGCAGACCGGACACTACTCCAGACAACCTAGCTTGGAGAATGTGTAAAAACCCGGACATCTGAAAATGTAGAAGTTTCAACTTCTTGTTGGCCACGAAGCGGTTGGTAGCGGCGGTTCGACATTTCAATTAGATTTTGGTCAATTCTGCTCGTTTTGGACAGGAACGGCTGTTCGTAGGATGCTCTTCGTCACAGTTAAGACACTTGACTTATTCGGCTTCCTCAACAAGACAGTCCACGGTTCGATGCGGACAGGCATATTTCATGCAGCGGCTCCTGAAGTGTCACTTTCTTGTGCCACGTCCATAGTTCGAGCAATTGGAACACTGTGTAACATCGAGATGTTCGGCTTGTAACGTTTTCCATTGCACGATGATGTTGAACAAAGCGGTGATTGCTTTCGGTGTGCTTAGTGTTGTTAACCCATTGGTCAGGTGGATCAGGTCTAACTGATCACAATACTTAATGGCTTTGTTGTGCCTTACCATTTTGTATACTGCTTCCACTTCTAGGCCGCAAGAGACAAGCTCAGTTCCCAACTCGTCCAGTTCCAAGCCCGATAAACCACGCAGTTCAACATTGAATGTTTTTTTTTATTCTCGCTTAGTTTCCGTCGGTCTAGTTCCGCCACTGTTGTCACTCACGACCCGTTAATTAACGGACCGGCACCAACAGCTTTACTTCCTCATACGATGGAAGGCGTGATCCCAGAGATTTTTCGCCTCAGAAAATCACCCGGTGTCGGCTAGGATTGAATCTAGACCAGTTGGGTTGGTTGTGAGTGGATCACGCCACCCCACAACCATCGAAACCTATGTTGGCGTTGGGATTCGAACCCAGACGTCGAGCGTGGTTGGCGGAGACGTTACCAACCACGCTAGGCCTCCGCCTAACATTGAATGGTTTGTAAACTGCAATTTCTTGAGTGAATTAATTAGGGGGCTTCCACATACCACGTAGACAGCTTGGGAGGGGGGGGGTCTATGTGTAATGTCCACGGTTCATACATAATTTTTAGAGTTTATATGAGCAGTTGTCCCTGGGGGAGGGGGGATGGTCGCAATCGTTTAAAATCTGTCCTCGTGGTATGTGGATGACCCCTTAGCTTATGGTTGCTCCAGGTAAGTTTCCACTGCCTTGTAATGTGACAAAAATTTTGTAGCCGTCCGTTCACAGCCTCAGGTACCTATCAGCCCTTTGCTGATTAGATCATGGACGAGCTGCCTAAGTCTAGACGAGAAACCTTTCACTTAGAAAGGCGGCATTTTCGCTTTCTTACCCGTTTTCTCGGTAGTTTGGTCAGCCAGCGACGCAAACTTGTCAGCAGCTAGTATCTTCTTGGCGATTTCATCATCATTTTTTCAGCACGGTCACGAAGATGCTTATTGTTGTTTCGCTCCGAACTAGAGCCCGTTTTTCTCATTCCGTTGTGACCCGACAACTTACTGTTGTATGACAAACGCGGCAGGTTAAAGAAAAGTTTCAGTTCTAACCAGGCTTCTAAAAAAGACTGTATTCCAATAACAGTGAATTCTAAAACAAATTAGCTCTCATTGTAAAAACTTATTTTCAAAGAGCACATTGAGAGTATACAAGCCAAGTGCATCAAATATACTAGATGTTTATATCCTCTCATTAACAGGAATTGTAAACTTTGTTTAAAGAACAAACTTTTGATTTACAAACAAATTTTTAGACCAGCAATGCTTTATGCTGTACCGATCTGGTCAAGTTGCTGTTCAACAAGGAAGAAAACGCTCCAAAGGATTCAGAATGAAATTCTGAAAATGATTTTGAAGCGTACTCCTTGGTTTGGTACACTCGAATTACATAGACTTACTGGTGTTGAACCATTAGAAGCTATGTCAAATAAAATTATTAACAATTTTCGACAAAAATCGTTGCAATCCACAGTTGCTACGATAAGCTCTCTTTATAGCCAATAAGTTAGCAATTAAGTTAGTTGTAAGTTTACTTCCCCTTTTCTGACAAGTAGTTTTAAATCCCTACGAATGATAAGTCCTAATTGCGAAAGCAAACAAATCCTAACAATTAAAATTACAAATTTCTAACAGTGTTGAGAAGTCACCATTTGTGATTGGACACACATACTCATTATTCACTAATATTTATCATAAATACTTAAGCTACTAACAAATCCCCCCCTTAAAAAAAACAAAGCTCTCATTGCATTGCACAGCTCTCCCGAGAAAAGTTTCGTTCGGAACCCAGTTAAAATGTTTACGTTCGGTAAACAGTCCGACAGCAGCTGACGACAGCACACACATGCAATGCCAATCGGGCTGTTATTTTTCATCTCCTTATGTCTGTTGGTACTTCCATGCTGTCGCTAATGCCAACCTTTACAGTGCGAAATCCTGCAGCATAAACCCGAGCGGTCTATCAGGTGATTATGATTCACGAGAGTAAGGCCGATGCTTTGATGCAAGCGAGGCAGTGCGAAATAACTTTTTTCTCGTGTGGGGAATAAAATCAACAATGGAAAAATATATGAAATGGTTTTGCTTCGTGTTCGGTCTAAGAAAAAAGAGAAACGAAGAAGTGCGAGTCCAATATCATCGATGACAAACGCAGCCGATCATGCGCAAGAATGAGCTGTCGTGTGCAACACAAGACAGTTTTGTTGCCTTGTGTGAGCTTTAGCTGTATGTGAGCTCTCAGGAATAGCTTATTCATGAAGCTTTCAGAGTAGAAACTGAGAACAGTCGTCAGTAAAGTGACACACTGCAGTATTTTTCCAAAGCCTGGCTCTGACAAACACGTCTATACACACCAAGCGTGAGACGAAGAAAGGATAGTGGCCGTCAACAGAGGTAAGCTCTTAGAATAGATCAAAGAGTGCATTTCCGGTTTTCCCGGTATATAATTCTGCCGACCGTGATTGGGAAAGTAAGTCTCAAGCGACCAATCAGGGTCGAAATATGCGTTTCAACAAGGCTCGACAATTTTCAATAAAACATTTTTTGTATGAACCTCACTAAGACCAGTAATTTATAATCTTTTGTGGCATTGTCCGAACGTTTTTTGTTGTTCGCACTTTTTTACGTTTATTTTGCAGTGTCACTAATTGAGGTTACCTGCTACGTGTTTTAGTGCTTGTATTCACCCAAACTTAACATTTTCTTATCCCTTTCCGACCGGGCCTATATAATTGCGTAGGTAGAAGGTGACTTAAACAAAACCTTCTCTCTCGCTTTTTGAACATCCTATTCGTTGTTTTATTTTTCACACCGCTAATGTCAACATCGCAGCTGCTACGAAAAATAAAAAAAGGAGCAAGCAAGTGCTTCCATATCGGACTTGCTTCGATTTAGGTTTTGTTATCAGTCATTTTCTACCTACACAATTGTGTGGGCTCGGTCTGAAAGGGTTATCTACTTTATCGACCTTATTGCCTAAAGCATGTTACCAAAGCGTATAACATACTTTGGGTGGATGAAGCTTCCGAAGGTTTAGATTAGAGTTTTTCAGTCTGGGGAGAAAATTTGGTTGGGGGAGCCTGAATAAGAGAAAACGCCCATGCTTAAATCCTTCGTTATTGGATAGCCTGATTTTACTAAGATACGAACCCATGACCACCCGCTTGTTTTTTGACTCTGTAACCTTGCTTATCCTTTGGACTCTGTAACGTCGTAGCTAGGAAGCTCTTCAATAGTACTATAGTTCGAATAATCAAATTACAATTTTCTGCATATAAACTGATGCACAAATGATTTTCCAATCGATTTCTGCAAGAACGAATGAAATCTTTTAAAAACTAAACGAATTCTTAGTATTTGAAATTGGACTTTTTTTTTCTTTTCAAATTTTTGTATCACTCCCCTATTTAACCGAACTTTCTGAAAGACGTAATTCTTCGTCAAAAGTTCGCTAGATTCGCTTGGTTAATCTCCATGTAAAGATATCTAAACCAGCCAGCATTCGCTATTATGTGGATATTATCATCCTTCGTTAAGTCTGAGAAATTCGCTAAACACTGTTCGACTGGCTAAACGGCTTGTACCTTCTCAGTGTCGTAGCAAAAGGTAGTTTTGAGAAAATTTTAGTAATCTATATTTTTTAACCAAGTGTCTTAGCAATGCATAAAACTTCGAGATCTGGTTTTGTCCCAAAAAATTTCTTCTCAAAAACTAAACAAATTTCTGGAAAAGTCTTCCAGCACGAAAACTTTCTGACATCTTCAAGATCTTTACTAAAAACTTTTAATACATAAGTCCTCGTACGTGCGGAGAAAATAACGGTCGCCCGGAATCAAGTCGGTTGCTAGATTGATTCTATTTAACAAATTCCTTACCATTTCAAACTTCGGAGAGAAACAATTCTGTTTTACAATTTCTCTTTCTCATTCTCTAGTTTGTTTAATTCTTGACTTTGTCTCTGTCACCTTCACTTCAGTTATCAAAAAAAAAAAACTTTATTGCAACTCTTTTTTGTCGCCTACTTATTTCGCTAACATGCGGACGTCGGTATTTCTCCCACAGGAAACATGGTGTCTAGTATCAGCAGTTTATTCCGGCAAAGGAATATCAAGAAAATATCCAATTTAAGACTACGTAACAGAAGGCTGTGTTACTGTTCCATATCCAAATGCTCAGAACTTCATTCAAATGATTAAGTTTGTGTTTGGCAGTCTTTAAGACCGTAACACACATCCCGATCAGAAAAAGCATAACTAAAATATAACAAAATTCTATCAACGCGAGATACAAATAACATATTTTTAAACAATTTTGTATTTTTCCATATAATTTTGATAACAAAATTGAATCTGAATGAGTTATAAAAACAAAACCTGAAATGAAGTGGTTCTAAAACAAGTCGAAATAATTTTTCGTTTCTATCAAAATCTGTTGTTTCTAACGATGTTTGTTTTTATACTGTTCTATACACTATCTTATTTTGTTAGAAAGCTTAACACCTAACGGGATCAAATTGAAAACACAGCCTGCAAGGTTTTTCCCGTAACAAACTAATAGCTTCTGTTACATTTTTGTTTTTTTTTTTTTTTTGTTTCTGATCGGGATAGTTAGAGTCAGAATCCCGGACACCCTGACATATCTCACAATAGATCAACGATTCTGCTCGCTTTGATATCCATATAGAAAATATGAGAGTCAAAATTCCTTTTGAATTATTCGCCAAGAGGTCGGGCGAAATACAAGCTATATAATGACACGACGTGCTGAAGCACTTTCATTTTGCACACTTACTTATCAATGTCATATTCAACCAACTACGATTGAAGCAAATCAAAATTTTTGTGACCTTGAAATGCACCTACTTTTGTTTCTGTTGTCTGATAAATAAATTGAAAATCTGGACTAATTTTCAAGCCGTATTTATGTTATAAAACACAGCTAGATTTTTGTTGAGAAATGAGGTGAATCAATCGGAAGTTTTTCTTTCCTGTTACTGTAACTTCATTGCAATTATATATTTACTTGAACTTAACTGAGTTATCAAATAAAATTGAATTCTACTTTTTCTACACAAGATACTCTCAAAACTCGTGTTTACCAGCACCCTTGCTTAATCGCTGAAGCAATTGTTTTAATATTTATATCCCTGTTCTAACATCACAATGTTAATAGACCTAAAAACTCTTACTTTCACGCGAAAAGTCAGCCAAAGACAGCAGCTCAAATCAGACAGACGCACGACCTGTCATACCTCATTTAGTATGTACTTACTCTGCAAAGGTAAAGTATGCTGCACTACGAAGGGCCGATAATGGAAATGTCTTTTCTGGAATGTAATAAATGTTACATTTGTCATAGTCACTAGAAGATTTTGTGACATTGAAATATGTATCCATTCAAGACTGCGCAGGGCAGAAAGCCAGTCTACCTTAAACTCGTAGATTTACAGACAAACCTGATTCGGGAGGGAGATAACGGCGCGAAACGAACTGGAAAATATGACGAGTGCTTTATCAATTATCCTTTTTAGGATTTACCTCTTGCTGAATTGAATGAAAAGTTCATGTTCAAGTTCAGAAAATCATAAATTCATGTTCAGAATTAGTGCGCACGTTAAATGAAATTGCTATCTAGTATAAAAAAATTTTGTTCATACTATTATACAAAACTAGTAACTTATAAAAAAACTCCCTGCTAGGTGAACGGAGTTGATTTTTGTATCTTTTTTTTCCAAACGATTTGCTTCCTATTCGAGAGGGAAAATGACTGGATGTGCCCTATGGAATTGAATTTGTTGTCATTTGTCGTTTCTTTTTGTTTTCAACCATGTGGAAGAAGTAAGTTAACAGGGAACTGTCCACAGTTCAACCTTCCAGTTTTCCCCGCAAGCGGAATATATCAAGGTAAGGCCCCGAAGGTATGAGGTTGTGTGTGAGACAAATGAAGAATTTATTGTCACGAATATTCGGCATTCCATTTCCTGCTCGGGAAAGTCCGGGAGGGGTCCATCCACTCTACAGGCAGGAATAGCTGGATACTCCGTGTTGTATGCGCTGTACACCACCGACTGCTCGGTTGACTGCATCCATCCGTCCTCGGGGTACTGGGCTAGCCGAAGTGAGTTGGTCATTTAATCAAAGCCATAAATTACCCAGGGGTTGGTTCTTTGTCATTTAGTTTTATTTTTTACTAAAAACTCAATTAGAGCTGTGGGACGTGGATAAACAAATGTGGTGTTTGAATTCTTGGCGTAGCTTTAATTATGTATGCAACCATGCGGGGAGTAAACGGACCGGAGTGATTCGTTGCTCTGATGGCGGTATTCGAACTTGGGTAAGCTAAACTTGTAAAATTTATCTCCTTTATTTTATTATGAATGTCACCCAGACTAACCAAAAACTAACAGTTGTCTTAATTGAAATTGGCCAACCTCTCGAATAAAGGGAAGTTCTATTTTGGGTGCGGGTGCAACGATACATATATTGTTATTGTTTTTCATCACAGAACAGAACGAAGCGATCCAAAAGTATTAGTCAACAAAAAATGTTCTGAGGTATATTTTAATATGCAATCATTTATGTTTTCAAAGCAATAAATAGTTTCGGAAATTCATTACGTAATAAGTAGTTGTTATTTGCACAAGATTTCTTCGCAGTGTTATAATAAATCTTATCTATGGCTAACTAACTGCAAGAAAGACAGAGAATCTTACAGCACTTGCTACGAAGAGACATACAAGAAGTTTCCCTTTCGACTTCAGCACGTTAACGGCAGATGTGCTATTGACTCACTCCTAAATATTACTGTGCATTCTATGATAAATGCCTGCTGACGGTACACACAGGCAGACTAGTAGGTACCAAGCAATCTAGACAACGGAAGGAGCTTCTACCAGGAAATACACCGTTCGTGCGGCGACTGTTGCAGCAGCTCATAATTCATATGGTGTAGCATCGGAAAATTACCTATTCTCGTTCCTAATTATACTCTCTGGGACCGTCAACTGCACCTGTTTCGCCGTGCTGCAGTGAAAATATTTTTGTTGTTGTTTTTTTTTCTCAGGTTCCCGGTAAGGGATTTCACCTTGTGAACACTATTAAGAAAGCATTTATTTATATGCAAGAAACTGGAAAAGAGCGTAATGTACAATATTAAAATAATTATTTAGACTTTTTGTCGTGAAATGTAATGTATGCGCTTTTCAGAGCTTTTTCACGCAGGAATATGTATTTTTTTCTTTTTCATGATGCTGTATGATATTCTTTGAAAACAGATAAAAAGTTGTTTAAATGAAATAAACGATTTCAAACCATTGCTATATTGCTACCAACGAAGTAAATTAAATATCAATTAGCGTAATCATCCTTTAATAAATTAAAATTTTGTAATGTCGATCCTTATATAATTTTTTTTAATATTTAAAGTACTAGTTTGTAACTTGCTGATTCTCGGCATCATGCAAATATAGGGTACGAAGCAGTTAGCGCCGGTGGAAAGATACTGATCTGGATCGATCGGAGATGGTAGAGATTATTTTGATTATATTTTTTTTTTTTGGTTTCTGAGTATCCGGCCACCGGGAGACAAATGATTTATGACCATAGCAAATACAATATAGTGAACGTTATGAATCTAGCTTTCTAAAACCCTTTTTTGTTTTATTCTCCCACTTTTCGCACTTCTCAGCTGTTATTATTTATAAAAACCTAAATTAATCCACCTAGCGGTCAGACCCAGCCTTTCTCATCCAAACTTTTATTTGTAAAAATAGAATATATATTCACTCTTTAGGTTCTTGAATATTGAAGTTGTAATCTATACATATAAAAGGTTCTAAAATATTGATGTTGCAATCTATACATATAAAAATGCAGCCCGGTCTGTCTGCCTGTCTGTCTGATCCAAATAGGCTCGAAAATTACCGAGTCGATCGACGTGAAAATTTGTTTAGGGATTTTTGGTGCCAATAAAAATTCCTATGATAGTTTGAGACCCCTCCCTCTTCTGGAAGGGAGGGGTCCCATACAAATGAAACATAAATTTCTGCACAACTTAAGAACAAACCAAGCAAATTAAACCGAAATTGGCATGTGGATGTTTTAAGGGGTTACAAATATGTCCATAATAGTTGAACGCCACTCCCTTTTCTAGAAGGGAGGGGTTCCATACAAATGAAACACAAATTTCTGCACATCTCGAGAACTAACCGAGTAAATGGAACCAAATTTAGCATGTGAATGTTTTAAGAGGTAACAAATATGTTCCATAATCGACCATAGGCAACATTTTAGATTGTAGGATGGCAACTTCCGGTTTCTGGATATCAGCCAAGAATGGTCGATTTCCACCCAATATAACATCCGGATCTAGCATGATACACAGGAGCTGAAATCGACCACAGATACCATTTTGAATTCTAAGATGGCGACTTCCGGTATTGGGTGTTATTCGATCATTTTCGGCTGTTTCCCAGGAACATATGATTCTAGTATATATATAGAATTAAGGCGATGTACAGAAGCCAAAAGTCGAGGTTGTTGTCATTTCGATAAAACCAATCATTTCAAACGATTTGTTATTCGACTTTGATCATATCATATGACCGATTCGTCGTGCATTTTCAGATTTTAAACACATCGCAAGGAATCAATGAATTTGGAACGTTCAAATAGTACTATACCACATTTAAAATATGTTGAGGCCACATATATCGATCAAAGCAGGTGTAGTTTTAAATATTTTAATTTCTTTTCTTTATATAACTTTTGAGCCACATCAAATTGTAATGAAGCTTGTTATCTGTAATTCGAGAGATGACTCGTTCGTAGTTATGCTCAAATAAGTCATGTAATCTTTGAGATAATAGACTTTCGTTGTTTTATTAACAATTTAATACATAAAGGTTGCTTAAGTTCGATTATAATCAAATGAAAATAGGGCAGCCTAACTTTGAAACCACGTGTTCATCCATAATTCACCAGTTAACCTTAAACTAGCCCGCTTATCTGATAATAATATTGATCAAATCCGTTGTGTAGTTTCTGAGATAATGAAGTTTCGTGATTTTCACATTCCGGTACATTACAGACGAAGTTACAGTTCGATTACAGCAAAATTCAATAGGGTATCATGAGGCAGCTAGACCTTTCATTTGACACTAATTCTGTGGAAATCGGGTCAGCCATCTCTGAGAAAAGTGAGTGAGTTCAAGCAGCCTTCGGAATATGTTCCTTTTCATAGCTGGATTTCACATTTTTAAACATAACAGGAAAAGTAATAGTCTGATTGCAAAACAAATCAATCGGGTCTTATGGGGCAACTAGACCTTCCATTTGCCATTGATTTTATGAAAACCGGTTCAGCCATCTCTGAGAAACATGAGTGAGATTAAGTAGTCACGTTTCTTGTCATAACTTTTGAACTACAAGTTCAATCTTCATGAAATTCAAAAGTTAAGGGTATTTTAGGTAGCCCGTTCACGTGAAACCTATTTTGTTCAAATCGGTTGTGTAGTTTTTGAGATAATGATGTTTCATGATTTTTACATTTTGATACCTAACCTCTGAACCAAAAATCCGATTACAATGAAATTCAATAACACATACATACACATACAGAAAATGCTCAGCTCGTCGAGCTGAGTCGAGTGATATATGCCATTCGGCCCTTTGGAGCTCTTTTTTACTTTCGGTTTTGCAAGTGATTGCTATACCTTTCTAGGAGAAAGGCAAAAAATATATAAAATATCCTGTTTTACTTTACTAGAAGAAAGGCAAAAAATATATAAAATATCCTGTTTTATTTTACTACCTTAGAAGGCGATTGGTTGAATGAGTGGAAAATACCAATTTTTTGTGATGCAATTTGGTCCCGGACACTCTTTACCCAATCCCACGAATCTGCTTCAGAACAGTCCTGTCGAAGATTTCTGTATGATTTCATGTTCCTTGGTGTGCAAAAACAACTGGAAAGCAACAAAATTTCAGTTGTCACCCGTTAGCTAATAACTGCACTGGTTACCTCGCACAAACTACTACGATAGATCATTACCATGACCAATGTAAATGTTTCATCGCATAACGTTGATTTGCGAAACTCTTGCGATAAATCTTCTTCTTCTTTTTCTATATCTATAAAATAGATGATACCCAGCCCGCGTTGCTGCGCCTCTTAGTTTGTAACGACAATTATGTATTTCTGGAATGTGCCATAATTTCAAACATGTATTACCATGCAATAAAAACCTAAATTAATCAACCTAGCGGTCAGACTTATTATTTGTAAAAATAGATTTACATGAATGCTTAAATCCAATAAATGTTTATCCACTCTTTGGGTTCCAAAATATTGATGTTGTAATTAAAGTATAAGATATGAAATTTGACGTAATGTTAGTACTTAAGAAATAGCGAAATAAAAGCAATGACTCTTAATTTCGAACAATTTAATCACGAGCGATGCCGGGAACGTTCAGATAGTACGATACCACATTTTAATCATGTTAAGGCCATATATATTGATCGAAGCAGGTAAGTGTTGAATAGTCTTTGAATTTCTTTTCTTTCTAAAACTTTTAAACAGCATATCAAATTGTTATGAAGTTTGTTATTTGTAAGTTTGAGAGATGACTCATTTGTATGACACTAGTTATGTTCAAATAAGTCGTGTAATACTTGAGATAATAGACTTTCGTTGTTTTACAAATTAAAACATAACGCTTGTTAAGCTTGATTACAATCAAATGAAAAGGTAACGTATGGGGCAGCCAAACTTTGAAACCACGTGTTCAATCATAATTCATCAGTTAACCCTTAACTAGCCCGTTCATCTGATATCAATATTGTTCAAATCGGTTGTGTAGTTTCTAAGATAATGAAGTTTCGTGATTTTCACATTTCGATACATTACAGACGAAGTTACAGTCCGATTACTGCAAAATTCAAAAGGGTGTTATGAGGTAGGTAGACCTTTTATTTGATACTAATTCTGTGGAAATCGGGTCAACCATCTCTGAGAAATATGAGTGAGTCCAAGTAAGTTGTCTTGGAATATGTTTCTTTTCATAGCTGGATTACACATTTTTAAACATAACAGGCAAAGTAATAATCCGTTTGTAAAAAAAAATCATTGGGGTCTTATGGGGCAACAAGACCTTTCATATGACACTAATTTTTTTAAAATCGGGCCAGCCATCTCTGAGAAACATGAGTGAGATTAAATAGTCTCCAGAACACGTTTCTTTCCATAACTTCTGAACCACATGTTCAATCTTCATAAAATTCAAAAGTTAAGGGTTTTTAAGGTAGCCCGATCGTTTGAAACTAATTTTAATCAAATCAGATGTGTGGTTTCTGAGATATTGATGTTTCGTGATTTTTACACTTTGATACATAACCTCTAAACTAGAAATCAGATTACAATAAAATTCAATAGGGTCTTATAGGGCAACTAGACCTTTCATTTGCAATTTATTTCATTGAAATCTGTTCGGTCAGACCATCTCTGAGAATAGAGAGTGCGAAAAAAGGTGCACATACACACGTACACACCCACACACAAACATATACACCTATACATGCTTATATGCAGAAAATGCTCGATTCGTCTAACTGAGTCGAGTAGTATTTGACATTCGGCCATTTGGATCACTTTTCTACCTTTTAATTAGCCAGTGATCGTTAGGAGGAAGTCAATATGTTTACTTTCATTATGTGATTTCACATTTTCATGAACAGCGGACAAAGTTACAATCCGATTGCAATGAAATTCAATAGCAACCTATGGGGTAACTAGACCTTTCATTTGACACTAATTTTGTGAAAATCGGTTCAGCCATCTCTGAGAAAAATGAGTGAGTTTAAACAACCTCAGGATAACTTTTCTTTACATAACTTTTGAACCATATGTTCAATCATTACGAAATTCAAAAGTTGAGGGTTCTGGAGACAGCCCGATCATTTGAAACCAATTTTCTTAAAATCGGTTGTGTGGTTTCTGAGATATTGATGTTTCGTGATTTTTACATTTTGATATATAACCTCTAAACTAAAAATCCGACTACAATGAAATTCAATAGCAACCTATGGCGCAACTAGACCTTTCATTTGCAATTAATTTTATGAAAATCGGTCCAGCCATCTCTGAGAAAAGTGAGTGAGAAAAAAAAGTTGCACATACATACACACACACACACATACACACATACATACATACATACAGAAAATGCTCAGTTCGTCGAAAGGGATCGAGTGGTATATGACATTCGACCATTGGGACCACTTTTATACCTTTGGTTTTTCCAGTGATTGCTATACCTTTCTAGGAGAAAGGCAAAAATGTTCATAATTCAAGGCATGTAGCGAAGAAAAATTGCTCTTCCACTAAGACAACGCTCTCGCTCTTTATGCTCGCTATATGACCGATAAATTGAAGGAATTGTGCTACGAAATTATTTCCCTCCCTCTGTATTCGCCAGATTTAGCCTCGCGAATCTTTTTCCTGGTTCCTCAGTTAAAAATGTTGTCTCTCTGACAAGTAATTCCACTCGAACGGAAAGGTAGAGTTCATAGGCGTTAAATTAAAGATGGCAAGGCACTTTTAGCACCCCCACCCCCCACCCATTTTTTCCAAGGGGCAACGCTCCCTCAATAATTCTAGAAAATTGGCGTTTTTTTTTCGTTTTCCTGATAGTTTCATTTCTTATTTTTAAACCTTCGGTGGCGGACCAGCCTGTGACTGGAAGCTACCTTAATAAAGCAATGAAAAATTTTTTAAACTTTCCAACCCCCACACCTTTTTGTAAAATTGTGGTCTAAGTTACGGTTACTGTCAAAACTGCCATTCCAATTACTGACACTAACAGTTTTTTCTGAACCGGGATTTGAACATACGACGACTGGCTTGTTAGGCCAGCATTGTACCTCGAGACCAGCTGGGAGGGTTTAGACGTATCGCACGCAAAAATTTTAAACAATATATTTCTAAAATCAGTTAGATTAGTTTTCTTCAAAACTCTCTTGCACCTCCAATAATTTTATGAAGTCGGCGCCCATGGTAGAGTTAGAAACGAAATACTATTTTGAAGGGTTTGACGAGAAGCTCTACAAATCTGGAATCGAAACACGCTATATTGAAACTATGAGAAAGTTTAGAAAAGCTCATAAAAACAGTTGCTTTTATCTTTGTTATACTGAACAAAAAAATTATAAAATCGGACGAAAAACACAAAATATGTCCCGGAAGGCCAAATGATCTGTACCAATCGACTTAGCTCAACAAACTAAGTGTGTATGTATGCATGTAAATGTGTATACTTGTGCGTATGTGTATGTTGGTTGTATGTATGTGATGCTAAATTCTAACGCACCTTTCTTACACAATGCAATATCTGATTTTGATTTTCTTAGGCGCAAATGAAAACTCCCTCTGAATACTAACGAGTGGATTTTTGATTGGTAGCTCAGATTTTGAGATATTGATCAAAGAATATTTTTTACAGGAGTCATTTAACTTTAAACACAAAAATTGATCTACGGAGCACGCCGTGTCAGAAACGGAATATTATGCAACTTTAATGCACCTCGAATTTTTCTTCACCAGAAGGTAGTTTCAGGTCTAAGCTTTCAAATGAAAGTGGTTTTAAAATATTCTATCGGGGAAAACTTGAATAAAATGAGTTTGAGTTTTTATTCAGTGTTTTGACCATTTTTGTCCATTTATGGAGACGACAGTAACATTGAAATATATGATATGGTAACGATACAAACAATGTGTGTGTGCGCATTGCTTAGTCGGCTGCCGTACAGGGAAGTTGATTTTCGTGTGTGCTCTACAGCTAACGCTCATACATATACCGTTTTGTTTTAGTGCTCGCCTGCGCAGTAGTGGTAGTGGCGTCGTGGTTGTTTTTGGCGCGAATGCTGAAAGGTGTCGCGCTGGTTCGACTTCAAATTGCCCGTCCCGCAGCGGTGAAGGTCGACTCAACTGGGGTGGAACCCCAACAAAGGAAAGTAAGGGGCGCTGCCGCTCAGCGTTCATTCAGTGCAGCGGCAACGCGACCGGTGCAAGCGAATTACATCTACATACAAGATAAGTGCTTTCATTCTCTCTCTTATTCCTTTATATACATTCATTCACACATTCTGCAGTATTTTATATTTACATATATATATAAATTCCGACCCCTCATTGTATTTCTTTCTTTATATAAAGTGATTACCTTTACATTCATATTAAAACTGTGCATTTGATAACATTTGAGAACAGACAGTTCCCGACCGTAAATGGCGGTAGGTGGACTGTCTATCACCCCGGACCTTTCATCTTCCTCTGAAGTGGATGAGTCCGGGATGGACTTTTCGGAAATACCCGAAAATAACAATGGTGAGTTCTTTGGCGTTGTGAAAAAGCGCAAAAGACCTCGCAAAACAGCTTTGGTTACTACACCCACTGATGCGCCAACGCGGGTTAAAAAGTACCAGGAGGGTCAACCCGGGCTCCGCTGGGTAGTATTTTTCCGGCCAAAAAACAAACCCCTCAAGGTTGTGCAGATCTGTAAAGCTCTGCGCACAA
This sequence comes from Wyeomyia smithii, assembly GCF_029784165.1. Classification (NCBI taxonomy): domain Eukaryota; kingdom Metazoa; phylum Arthropoda; class Insecta; order Diptera; family Culicidae; genus Wyeomyia; species Wyeomyia smithii. The sequence continues at coordinate 207,267,095 of NC_073696.1, forward strand.
AATACAGCAGCTTGATTGAGGTTTATAAAGTCAAAGCTGATAAATTAAAAGCGACTTTTTCTGATCTCGGACATGCAAATGCGGTCGTCGAAGATCAAAACTTTACAATTGAATACCGGGTATATATTCCGGCACGCGCAATCGAGATCGAGGGCGTAATAACAGAACCCGATCTCACAGAGGAAGAAGTTATGAAAGGATTTGGGTATTTTAAAAATCCAAATCTTCCGGAAATCAAAATTCTAGAGTGCAGGAGAATGTACTCTAAGAACAACATGGGCAACTACTCCCCGAATGACTCTTTTAGAGTAACTTTCGAAGGGAAAGTGCTCCCCGATTTCTTCGAGCTGTACAAGCTTCGATTACCGGTACGACTTTTCATCCCAAAAGTCATGTCGTGTACAAATTGTTTGCAGCTAGGGCACACAAAAACCTACTGCAGCAACAAAACTAAATGCTGCAAGTGTGGGGAAACTAAAGAAAGTAACCACGCTTGTAGCGAACAGGAGGCAAAATGCTCTCTATGTGGTGGCGACCCACACAAAATTGAAACTTGTGCAAAATACAAACAACGCTCTGACGCACTAAAAAAATCGACCAAACTACGCAGTAAGCAGTCCTTCGCACAGATGCTGGAGACTGCGTTACAGCAGGAGGAAAATCGTTACTCCAGTTTGGAGAACGTTGATTCCAATGATGATGAAGAGGACTATCAACCTCTGCCGTCAACCGGAGCTGTGCGAAAACGGCCAAGTGCAACTTCTCCTAAACTCCCTAGAAAGGAGCAGAAGAAGACGCATAATGATACCCCACGTGGTCCCGCCCTTGAGCAAAATGCTAAAGCGCCACCACCAGGTTTTAAGATTGATTGCGAAAAAGAATTTCCCAAACTCCCAGGGAAACGAGCTGCTCCCACAGCTAAGATGTCATCGGAACCAGAAATACCGTCTTCTGATGGACGTATTTCATTCAAAATGATTGTTGAATGGATATTCACCACTTTTGGTCTATCCGATGCCCTTAAAAGTATGATTTCGGCTTGGCTTCCAACAATTTGCATGTTGGGTAAGCAACTAAGCACCAAATGGCCCCTCCTCGCGTTCGTATCCTTCGATGTCTAAACCAGACAACAGAAGTGACGAATCGACAACAAGGATTATTCAATGGAACTGTCGAAGCTTGGTTCCCAAACTAGATAAATTTAAACTCCTGCTTCACGATAGCAAATGCGATATTTTCGCGCTATCGGAAACTTGGTTATCAACTGATACAACACTAACAGTTCAAAACTTCAATATCGTCCGTTTAGACCGCGGAAACTCTTATGGCGGAGTGCTCCTTGGTATCAAAAAATGCTACCCATTCTTCCGAATTCCTCTTCCAGCAATTGATGGTATAGAAATTGTTGCTTGCCATATAACAATTGCTGGTGAGAGCCTCACTGTCGCATCAATCTACATTCCACCCAGAGCTAATATTAATCGGCTGCAGCTAACACAAATAACGGAACTGCTTCCGACACCACGCCTTCTTTTGGGAGACTTCAATTCTCACGGTATGGCGTGGGGAGCACCTGGAGATGATAGCCGGGCTATTCTTATTGAAAGCTTACTAGACGAGTTCGATATGACCCTATTGAATATACCTGGGCTAGCTACAAGAATAGCAAGGCCTCCAGTACGAGAGAGCACTTTAGACTTGTCTATGTGTTCCTCCTCAATAGCTTTGGATTGTAAATGGGAGATTATTCAAGATCCCCATGGTAGCGACCATTTGCCAATAAGTATTTCGATTATGAGCAGGCTCCAGTCTGCTACCACAGTCGAAGTAGAGTATGATCTCACCCGGAATATTGATTGGGAAAAATTTTCGAACATAATATCCCAGGGGCTCGAAACAAACGAAGAGCTTTCTCCATCCGACGAATACAACTTCCTTGCAACATTAGTTTTAGATAGCGCGTTGCAATCTCAGACGAGGCCCGCCCCTGAGAACAAGTTGAAAATTCGTCCTAACAAACAATGGTGAGACAAAGAATGCACCGAGATGAAAAAAAACTCTAAAAGCAGCATACATAGCATTCAGGAAAGATCATTCCATTCAACTTTTTGATCAGTTTAGAGAGCTGGAACTTAAACAGTCTAAACTACACAAGCTGAAAAAAAAGATCGTACTGGCAAAATTTCATAAGCACGTTACCCAGAGATGCTTCTATGAGCTACCTCTGGAATACGGCTCGGAAAATGCGCAATAGGTCCGACAACAATGAGGCTAATGAATACTCTGAACGTTGGATATATGATTTCGCGAAAAAGGTATGCCCAGATGCTGTCCCATCACAGCAGAAATTCAGAGACACAACAGCGATTGAAGAACCAGAATTTTCAATGCTGGAATTTTCAATTGCCCTCGCGTCTTGCAGGAACAAGGCTCCAGGACCGGACAGGATCAAATTTAATTTGATGAAAAACCTGCCGGATTCGGCCAAGATACGATTTCTTAAACTGTTCAATACACTTATCAGGAACAATATGGTCCCGAAAGGTTGGAGACAGGTTAAGATTATCGCTATCAAAAAGCCAGACAAACCTGCTGCAGATCACCGCTCGTACAGGCCGATTGCAATGCTTTCATGCATACGCAAATTGCTGGAAAAAATGATCCTGCGTAGGCTCGACAACTGGGCAGAATCAACTAACCAACTGTCAGAGACCCAGTTCGGCTTTCGTAGGGGCAAGGGCCCTAACGATTGCCTGGCATTGCTAGCCACAGAAGCGGAAATGGCTCTTGGCAGCAAACAACAAATGACTTCGGTTTTCTTGGATATCACAGGCGCATTTGATTCAGTTTCAATCGAAATTCTTTCCGAGAAACTGCATCAAAGAGGATTCTTCCCTATATTGACAAACTTTTTGATCAACCTGCTGTCTGAAAAGCATTTACTTTTCAACCACGGTTCTTCAACAATAACACGAACAAGCTACATGGGTCTCCCCCAAGGCTCTTGTCTGAGTCCGCTGTTGTACAACTTCTACATCAGTGACATCGACACATGCTTGACGGACGGCTGCACAATGCGCCAGTTAGCTGACGACTGCGTTGTATCAGTCACGGCGAATCTAACTGAAGACATGAAAAACAGCCTGCAAAATACGCTAGATAATCTGACCGGTTGGGCCAGTTACCTTGGAATCGAATTCTCGCTTGAAAAAACGGAGATGGTAGTCTTTTCAAAGAAGCGACCACCGCCTCGTTTCGAGCTACTTCTGTCCGGAATACCCATCACTCAGTCACCTAGCTTCAAGTATCTAGGAGTATGGTATGACTCTAAGTGCACATGGGAAAAACATATCAATTACCTGAAGCAAAGATGCCAACCGAGAATTAATTTTCTTCGGATGGTAACAGGAACATCATGGGGAGCGCATCCAGAGGATTTAATACGACTCTACCAAACCACTATTCTGCCCGTAATAGAATACGGCAGCATATGCTTCAGAGGAGTCGCAGCCTCACACATGCTGAAGCTAGAGAGGATACAATACCGTTGTTTGCGTATCGCTCTAGGCTGCATGTAATCGACACATACCATGTCTCTAGAGGTCATTGCGGGAGTACTACCACTTAAAGAGAGGCTTTTTGAGCTGGCTCTCCGTTTTCTCATCAGATCGGAGATAGCAAACCCAATGCTAATCGAGAACTATGAGAAATGTTTGGAAATTGTTCAAAAACCCTGTATGTCAGTATACCAGCGGTTCATGTCTATGGAGATAAACCCTTCGGCTGTTGCTCCATACCGTGAGATTTCACCATCGCTTAACAATTCTTCTGTTGTATTTGATTTGACGATGAAACATGAAATCCATGGAATCCCCGAACACCTCAGACCAACAGTTGTGGCATCAATATTTTCGGCAAAATTTGGTCACCTTCCAGAAGATAGTTCCTTCTTCACGGACGGATCTGTAATGGATGGACATCCCGGATATGGCGTTTTCAACACGGATCATCGCATATCCCGCAAATTGGCACAACCATGCTCCATATACGTAGCTGAATTGGCTGCCATACACAATTCGCTGCGAATTATCGAGCTCAAGACACCAGGCAATTATTTCATCTTTTCGGACAGCCTCAGTTCTATCGAAGCTCTCCGATCGATTAAACCGGTCAAGCACCCGTCCTATTTCCTCCCAGAAATTAGACGGATATTAGAAGTGCTGGTTGATCGGTCTTTCATTATCTGCTTTGTGTGGGTCCTCTCTCATTGCTCAATCCCAGGCAATGAAGAAGCTGATCTATTAGCGAAAAGGGGTGCCATAGAAGGAGATATATTTGATAGACCGATCACCTATACCGAGTATCTTCACCTGCCTCGACAAATGGCCCTGGCAAACTGGCAGGAAAGGTGGGATAAAGACGACCTTGGGCGATGGATGCACTCGATCTCGCCTAGAGTGTCTACAAAAGCTTGGTTCAAAGGGTTAGATTTAACTCGGGATTTCATTCGAGTTATTTCGCGCCTAATGTCCAATCACTATGTTGCAAACGCACACCTCTATCGAATAAACTTGGTCGATAGTAATCTGTGCGAATGTGGAGGATACGAAGACATCGACCACATAGTTTTCGTATGCCCAAAATATCATAAAGCAAGGACCAAGCTTAAAGATTCTCTCAAAAAACAGAAAGTGACGTCTACGATTCAGGTACGGGCTGCGCTTGCTAGCCGCAACCCCGCGCTTGTAATACCTATTTATGACTTTTTAAAAGATATCAAATATCAAATTTGATTATCTCCTTGCTGTTTCTGCTTATTTTTCCCAACACAACTACCCTCAAAAAGTTTCACACTAATTCTGTTCCTTTTTTCTTCTTTCTTGTGTTATTCTTTTTAGAGAAACATGAATCATTGCTTCTTTCTGAGAGACATGATCCACCAAACTTAGGTATAAGTTTTGATTTCGAAGAGATAAGGAACCATCACACCTCAATGAATAGTATTAAGAATTGATATTTAACATAGAGAAGAAATATAATGTTATTGTTAGTCGTAGGTTTAAATGACATGTATTTTTAAATTGTATTTATAAAAAAGAAAAGATGAGAGGGTTTTTATGCCTGTTTGAGGAGGACCAGTCGGGATACAGGCTCTACTCAAGCTGGCTTTTCCCTACTCCAAAAGACATTCGGCCCCGTTATGCTCGCGGTTGGGCCTAAATAAATATTAGAGTTATAAAAAAAATGTGTGTGTGCGTGTGTATGTGTGTGTGTGAGAGAGAGAGAGAGAGAGGGGGGAGAGGAGGGACCTGTACAGTGTAGTAGTATGTATAATACGGAATTTATCGAGAAGAAAAAAATACAAAATGTTTATGATGATGTATTAATTCATATGTAGCTGCTGTTACAAGCGACGACTGCCTTGAGAATATTTTGTTGATACCTAGACCTTAGTAACACCTGCATCATCTTTTTCGAAAAAAATGAAAGGAAAAAGTTATAAATAAGTCATAAATAAGTTACTAGGAAAACATTAAGTTTCAATTCACTCGCATAAATGTTTTAAATCGGACTGATTAGTTGAAGTTGAACTGATTTATAAGATGTTTATAACCAGCTTTTTTCTTCAGAGTATAAAAGAAACAACAGTGTTGAATATTCGTTTGGCAGCAGAAAGTATAGTAGAGACAAAATTGAAAAATGGCCGCATCAGTTGTAGTTCAGTTTTAAATCAGTTGTAAATGTGATTTGATACACGCAAAAGTTGGAGTGTGCGTAACCAGATCATTTATGAGCGAAATTAGCGCATCTACTGATTGAAATTGGAACCAGTATAACGCATGTGCGTTGGGCATAACGCATTTGATGCTCTAGGGTATTATGAATGTATTGCGCAGCTCCAAACCACTACACTTAGCCGATGTTCAGAAGGTTGGCATCGTTAAAGCAGTGCAACCAGCAATCAATACTGATAAGTTGGGTACTGACTCCATTGAAGAAATTATTGTCTGATCGATTAACTTTCATGAATCAGGTCATTTGAAAACATTATTCAATCATTAACAATAAACAAAAACATGAGTTTAGTCCAAAACATTTTGTATTTAATAATGACTCTGGTTTCATTCACATGCATTCGGTTCTGCGTTACTGGCACCAGCGTCAATAACTTCCGCGGTAACAAGGCTCGCCATTGGCTGTTTCGGTTGCTCGCGAAAGTGAAGAACGGTTTTTTAAGCGCCTCGAAACTGATCGTTCGCCCGAAGCCGAAGTTTACCGAGGCATTACGATTTTTGTGTATATGATACATATTCTGATTTTGATCTCTGTCAATGTATTCCTCGTACAATTTTTGCGTTATGCGTATCACGCATTGTTTGTGCGAAGTCAGAGCAAATTCTGTGCGAATTGAAAAGACACATTTGATGATTAAAGCTTGAACTTTTGCGTGTATTCTGCCAATATTTTTCTATAATGTTTCAGACACTTTCTGAAGGTCATATTATCACTATCTCACAGTCAACTTTTCTTATCTCTAAAAATATGCAAAGATGCTTAGGGTAGTAACACACATACAAAGTTTCATTGAATTTTGATAGGGTGCTGCCAATATCTGGTCAAGTTGATGCGAAATCTGTCAAAACTTTTGCTCGAATTTCGCACTACAATTGTGCGAATTGCAAAATTTGTAGAATGAGCATGTCAATAGTTCGAAACCAGAACATACAATATATCATCATATACAAAAAAACGTGATGTTTTGGTAGACTTTGGTTTCAAGCGAAGCCGATATCATAAAAACGGCCTTTGAGATGTTCGCCCATCCCCGATGACATCGTCTTTTACCAAAACAACAATTAGCATTCATTATTATTACATAATTCATTGTTATTACAGAATTGAGTTACCACAATACCAGTAACGTGAACCGATATCCCCACGAATGAAACCAATAGAGTCAAAGTGAAAATCAATATTTTTTTCTAGTCTGTTTAATTGTTATGCTTTGGAATTGAGCTTATGAATATCTTAAATCCATAGATTATTTCTGCGAAAGCTGGTTAGCTTCAGGATATCCAATAACTCCGAAGTTTTATATTATAAAATTTAATGTGGTTTGCAGCAATTAAAGGGCTTGAACGGTGTTCGGAATAGACTATTGAAACTATTTACCATGACTTTGTTAAAAATGGATGAATTATGAGGTTTCTGAAACTCATAAAAGATATCAGCAGAATATTCTCAAGGCAGTCGTCGTTTGTAACAGCAGTTACATATGAAACCACGTTTTGTATTTTTTTTCTATCGATAAATTCCGTATTATACATACTACTCCACTGCACAGGTCCCTCTCTCTCTCTCTCTCTCTCTCTCTCTCTCTCACACACACACACACACACATTGTTTATATCGTTAGCTTACCATATATTTCAATGTTCCTAGCGTCTCCATAAATGGACAAAAATGGTCGAAACATTGAATAAAAACTCAAACTCATTTTATTCAAGCTTTCCCCGATAGAATATTTTAAAACCACTTTCATTTGAAAGCTTAGACCTGAAACTACCTTTTGGTGAAGGAAACCCCGAGTTGCATTAAAGTTGCATGATATTCCGTTTCTGACACGGCGTGCGGAGGACCAAGCATTGCATACGAATTGACTCAGCTCAACGGATTGAGGTATTCCTGTATGCGTGTGTTGGTGTGCTTGTATGCACAGGGGAAAGACAAAATGATTGAGACAGGTCAAATTTTATCAATTTTTAAAGGGCCAGAACTTATCTGTTCGCCTGAAAGAATCACTTTATTGAAAACTTAACATATTTATTGTTTTTAGCATAGCATAGCATAGCATAGCATAGCATAGCATAGCATAGCAAAAGGGATTTCTCACATCGTAGGTGGCTATACAATGATCAGCTTAAGATAAACATAGTGATAATAATAGACGGATTTCATTTGGGAATCGACTCAAGGATTGGCAGCACCCTCTCCGAATTGGTGGAAACTTTTTGGGTGTGAAGACATCACCTAATTAAGCATCTCTGCATACTTACTTTTTCCAAAATTAGTCTAGACTGTCTTCTGAAAAGGGCAAAACTTTTTTTGCCGATTTTTTGTAAATCAATATAATTCAAAAACGGTTAATTCTACAAAAATTGTTCTATAAGTAACTTTAAGAAATTGCCTGGATTTTCATAAAAAAATATGGAATAAAATATATATCAAGTCCTACACTGAAAAAAAAATGCAATTTAAACACAAAACATCGATTTAAAAAAATTGTCATCTCCGAATTGGCTAAAAATTTTTTTGGTGGAAGACAACATTGTTGGCTACATTTCGTTCATACATCGCAACTTAAGCATAGTTAAGGAAGTTATTCTCTAAAAAAAATTCAAATGCAAACTAAAACTAAGGTATATTTTAGAGTAAAACACCTTGATAGAATGAAATACTTGTTATGTTGTGTAAATGTCTAATGTCAATAAATTAGGTAATAGTTGGAACCAGTGTTTGAGTGTTGTTTTTGACTCTGGAAGCCAAATCCTGCGTGAAGCACGTGGCCGTTGTAGAACATAGGTAACCCAAACGCGGTAGGTAATTTTCTCCCGCTGCTGGTGTTTTGACTGCTACAATACTATTTTGATATATGGAAACTTTGGTAACCTACCTTCGTGATCACCTTCGTCTACTTTCACACATCCTTTCATACTCTCGACTTACGCAATAAATGCATTCACTCGGCTCACACACACTCATTATTACTCACTGGGACGACGTATATGAGCGCGACGGGTATTCTTGTATTGGTGTTGTCGGACTCGCTTCAGTAAAATTTCTCTGCTGGCACAGGTCAAGTTTGGCGCCTCCCGTGCCCCTCTGTACGACACCATCCTCACTGCTGAGCAATGTACCGCACGGCCGTGTCTGCCGTACACAGCAATTCGGATGATAGAAGATATCGTCGGCTTCGTGCAACACTGGCACAACTTGAAATTTTCCATTTTTGAGTTTTTAATGCCAAACAATGTAAAATATTGCTAAGTTTCTTCCCACGAAACCCCGTTTCAAAATTCTCAAAAAAAAAAACAGAGTTATGAGAAGAAGTGCTTTGCTGCACAAATCGAAATTTTTCCATAAAGTTAGTAAAAATGAGATTTTAACTTGTACAACGTGTTTATAATATATGCATAAAAGACCTAAAGGTGTTAGATAATGATGGAAAGTAGTAAACTTTGAAGTTTTTTTGAAAATTGAAAAATAAAATTTTGACATAAATTTTTAAACGCGTTTTTCTCGAAACTATGTTTTTTGAGTTGTGCCAGTGTTGCTCGAAACCGACGATATAAGCGGCACTCCATGAAGCCGCTCACCAATTACGGAACATTCGCCATCCATCCTCCATTCCCCAGACAGCAGCAATCCAACGACCCACCGGAACCAAACTCTCTTCACGACATAGTAGAAACCGCCTCATCGAAGCCACCAAAAACAGGAACACTGGAGCAGCTTTCCCTCGCTTTCACCAACACAAAGACAGTAACAGCAACAAGCTGTATGCAGCTTCACGCTCGCGCCATTCTCCACAAAACAAATTAGCGGTGCTTTGTCATTTTAATTTTATCGATAGTACATACTCTATCGTTTTGATGATGTTTATGTTAGCGAAACGAACGCCGACACATAACAGCGCAACGCAAAGCTATTCTCTTCGCTCTCCAAATATTTATTGCCATTCTCTTCGCTCGCATCACTGAAAAGTCGACGCACAGAGCAAGCACTCACACACACGCGCCACAGCTTTGCCGGCATTACAAATTTCACAAATTTCAATTTTTACGCGTGGAACACTGCGTTTTTTACTAAACCTTCACTTTTTTCGCATAAACAAAGCATCACAGAGCACATCTCTACACTTTTTAACAGGTTTGGCCTCATCAAACCCTTATGAATCGATAACTTAAAGGAGAAGTTTCGGGACACGTGTTGTCAATTAGCCGTGCTGACAGATCTTCACCAAATTTTAAAAACTTAACATATTTATTGTTTTTTAACAAAAATTAAACTGCAACTTAAACACATCCAGATATTTCACCCGGCCGAAGAAAACATTCATGAAACATATTTTCTCTTCGATATTTAGTTACAATTTTCTCGAGAAATATACACTTGTTTACCCTCAAGTAACCTCAACTCCTTCGTACTAGCGAAAGTAGGTAACTCATTCACATTGAACACTCACGATTAATGGAGGATACGGGATAAATGAAACTTCAATTTATCTAACACATCCAACAGGTTGGTTTAGTTCGTCAGCAGTCAGCAAGGCATGTTACTGGTGTTTTTGTTGCCATAAAAAAAGGGAACTCTTTTTGTAGCAAAACGCGCCGTATCCTCTTTTATTGGAGTTTATGACATGTGAAACCATGTTTTGGTGTTTTTTCAATTGCAAAAACTTTTTTGCTATTTGCATATTCCTACAAGAAATTACTTTATAAATCAAATAGATATAGTTATCAGATTTAGATTACAATCATATTTCGTGGCGAATTTGGAGCCACTGCGCACGCTGCGAGTTGCGAGAATTTCTCGATCCCTTTTGTTCTCATACAGTAAACGATAACATGTATCAATCCTTCGACAATCGCGTGTACAGAAGCGCAGCAAATACATGTACAAAAATACAAATATGACATCACTAGTATTATTTTGCTCGTACAACTTATGGCGTCAGAATTCTACTCATACTTTGAATGGCGGAATAACGAAGAACGTTTATTTGCAATTAATAGCAATGAAAATAGATGAAACGAGGATAGTTTTACAAGCTTCCTTTCTCTCTCTCCTACTGACGAACTAAACCAAATTCTGACTACAATAGGCTTGATCAAAAAGGAACTGTAAGAATGGCTTTTTACAATCAAATTTAGAAGCTCTGTTGAACTTTTTGTGTCGTTTCCTAATTTTTTCCAATAAGGCTGATACAAATTTCGAATTCTTTTTATGTCCAAGGTTATCAAAGTTAGCAGAGGGGGTGGCAAAAAATAAATAACACCAAAACGAAAAAAAAAATATCTTTGATCAAAGTTTGTGTGCACTCAAATAAATGTTGAAAAATAACACTTTATTATTATTATTATTTATTTCGCTTGCCTTTCGACGACACTCTCGCTGTCACCTGACTTGTTTGTTGGTAAAATAAACATTTATGCTGTCGGAAAACCAATGAAATGAACAAAACGGTTTGAGCTTTTTTTTTCTTCCTCTTCCAATTTTCAAGATTTTTGAAGAGGGGGGTTACATTAAATGAAAATAAAATTTGTAACGGCCTAAGATAAAAAGTAGGATAGTATGCTGGAAAAATAAAAGATGAAATTAGGTAGCTTACTACAGAAGATGACATCTACAGAAGAAAGCATCCATGATTCTGTTTTGTAGATCATTTGCTGCCGAATTCAGGTCAACTGAATTTCGAATGTTGCTGTAACTGAAAGTTCGTGAATCGATCAGGTGTTCCTTAAAGGATTCCCAATCTGTATTCTTAGGATTTCTGAGCAGCTTTTCAGAGGGTTAGCCTCTATATTAAAAACGATGTGTCTGTGGTCCGACAAACTAGTTTCATCGGAGACATGCCAATTTTAATCCTTTCAGAAATAGAAGCGCTACACAGAGTGAGATCAAGGAACTCCTGTCTGATAGCGTTGATAATCGTGGGGTTATTCCCTACATTACATACATTGACATCGTTAGAAGTAAGGTATTCAAGTAGGTACTCACCCCTGGTGTTGGTGTCCGAGCTGCCCCAGATCGTGTGGTGAGCGTTGGCATCGCAGCCGATCAGAAACGGCTTGTTGATGGCCTTGCAGTACCGCACGAGCGCAGCATCTTCGGGTGGCGGTATATCACCTTGGTCGCCCGGGAAGAAGGCCGATGCGACAACCATTTCCTGCTTTCCTCTGGTTGTCGGTACTTCAACCGTGACGGCAACGACGTCGCGTTGGCTAAATTCTGTAATAGGTTAAAATTTTAGTTCTCTATTTAGCAGAATTGCAGTCCTTGGTTTGGACTGCGTGTCACAGTAGATTAACCTACCGTTAGGAGCGTTAAGTCCGAGAACTTTGGATTCGTTGATCCACGGCTCCTGGATGAATGCAGCCGCTAGCTGCTCTTTGGCGAATCTCCTGCAAAGAACACCCGAGGCGCTTTTTGCGTGATGGAGATTCGCTTGCACGCAGCGAAGGCTGCTCACTTTGCAGTGAAGTTGCCGTCTTTGTCCGGATCGGAAGATGATCCTGGTATTGGCTGACGGCTGCCAACAGCGGTTTGGCTGGTTGATGGAAGTTGCTCTTCCTCACTGTTCGGCTTCGGTTGCAGCAGTCGATTGGCAACAGAAGGTCGTCGCGCACAGTGTGGCGGTTTTTGACTCCGGGGGGTGCGACTGTTCGGTGGTTGATGCTTTACACTCTTGCGAGTCTTCGGCGGAACCGTCCGAGCAGCCGCGGGGTTGCGTTGTTTGGGTGGTGACAGGGCACTCACGGGGAAGCATCCTGCGCGTACCTTCCCAACCGCAGGGTTGCGTTTGGGCGGTTGCGGGGCACTCCCGGAGGAGTTTCCCACGCGAACCTTCAGCCCATTCACAGGATCGCTTTGCCTGGGTGGTGGCAGAGTACTCCCGGAGGAGTTACCCGCACGTACCTTCCCTGACGTTAAAACGGAGTCTTTCCTGCCTGTGGCGTTCGGCCTTCCGCTTACCTTTCGGATGCGTGCTTTGCCGAAACCGTAATGCAGTTCATTATTTCTACTCTCAACGAGTTTGGCCGATTCTTCGTCAATATCCAGAACTAGTTCGACCAAGGTCTTTACCAATTTGCGGTTACAGACTCGCCACATTTTGGTAGAGAGATGGTCGTTCTGATTCTGGAGTGAACGTAGAATCTTCTCGTCCGGAGAGTTCGCACTGTCCGCGAAGTAACTGACATACCGTCTGGCCTTCGGCAGATCCTTCATGTGGTATACACGAAGTTGTGCTCTTTCCCATGGTACGAGAGAAGGTACCTCCCTTTCCAACCACTGCACTGTGTCGTTGTCGGCACAGGCAAGTTGCAGGAAGCCATTTTTTAGATGGCAACTGTTAAACTTGGGCTTGGTGGTTGGATTTTCCTGGTCTGCAATGTGATCGAGGATGGAGGTCCGGACAGCCTGAAGCTGGTCCGTTGTGAGTAGGGAGCTGGGGTGGGTAGCAGAAGTAACCGCAAGGCTTATAGCTCCCACCATGTCCCTATATGTGGCCTTCGAGAGCGGCTTCGAACCCGATGACCCCAAACCAGTGCCGTTCCGCAGTTTTTTAGGCTGTGGACACTTAGTACTGGTATTTGGGGACACCAAGTCGTCCAACCGCTGTCGCTTGACGGCGACTTGGTTCGACTGAGCAGGCTGCTCTGTTGGAAGGAGGGCCAGCTTCCTGGCTTCTTCGTACGAGAGACCGGAGCGGAGATTTTTGCTCAGTCGCCGCCTTTGCGCATTTGAAAGTCGCTTGACAAGGGGTGCCGATGATTCGGGTTTCCCTTCGTCACCGGGCCTTGTCTGTGGACCGGGAACTAAGTCCATTTGACTTTCGTCATTCCCTTGTGGAGAAGTAGGATTAAGGATGAAGCAGAGGGTCCTCCGTCCAGCGATTCGCTGTCGAGGTTGAAATCATCCTCATGCTCCATCTCCTCCGTTCTGCCCGGTGCGTTTGTTTTTATTGGACTACGCTCCGATGAGTCCATGGGTTCCGGCAAAGTAAGGCTGCCGGTGGCCGAATTTTGTGAAGTTTTGTCGTTCATAAAATTACCACGAGTCGCTGGGTAAAGAAGAGTCCGCTGCATCAGTGACCCGCGTGATGCAGTAAGGGCTAATTACTGTGAAGGGTGCCCTGGTACTCCACAGGCTCCGTTAGAGGCTGGGTATTTCTTAAACCCCCCCACCACGTCATCCATCGGCACGGGTCGCATAACACCTTAGCTTAGGGGTTTTAACCATTGGATTTTACGCAACAGCCATGGTTAAGAGCTGTTGCAACCATCCTCCTTTACAGGGGCTTTGGACCCTCTGCTACAGTTCTCAATAATTCAAGTCTATTCGTAAAGGCTAAACTGAACCAAGAGAACCGTAACAGGCGGAGTTGAGTTTATTTACCGTACATCAATTCTAATTTTTATTTCCACTTTTTTTCAGGAAAAAATTCATTTTTTTCAGAGAATATATTATATTCGGAAAGACAAAACTATTATCTACAACTTTGTCGAAAACGTCACACCAATAAACAAATCGTTTCGGCCCTAAAAATATTTGTAATCATCAATACCTTCCCAAAAATAACATTTTTCAATAGCTTCCCAGAAATGAGTCGCGTTCCAAAACATTAAACCAATAACACAAAGTGGCATTTTTTGCCCGAAGAAACGTCCATGCAAAGTTTCAGCCAAATAAAAAATGACAATTTTAAAAAAATATTAAAACTGGGACATTTTTTCTGAGACTGCTTTGTAGTCTTTGCTTTGTTAGAGATCGAGTATACCTCTGCCTCCCTACAAAGACCACGAAAGGGAGTTTTTGTTAGTGGGGTGGAATTTTGATCAGGATTCACTTTGTTAAGTGATATGACCTTGATTTAATTGGATCAATGTAACAATATAGATTTGATCACATACATAAAATGTGAGATTAATAGAGATGAACTTTAAAATACAATAATAAGTATTATGGAATGTTAAGAAGATCTCAGTTAGCTGTCTTCCATAGCTGAAATTTTCAAATTTTTATCTTGAAAAACGCAACAAAATAATAAAAACGGATTCGAAAAACATAAAAAGTGTCCGTTATATTGTTATAAGATCTCTTTTTCGCACTCTCTCTCTCTCTCGCTCTCTCTCTCGCTTTCTCTCGATGTCTCTCTCGCTCTCTCTCTCTCTCGCTCTCTCTCTCGCTCTCTCTCTCGATCTATCTCTCGGTCTCTCTCTCTCGCTCTCTCTCTCGCTCTCTCTCTCGCTCTCTCTCTCGCTCTCTCTCTCGATCTATCTCTCGGTCTCTCTCTCGATATCTCTCTCGATCTCTCTCTTTATCTCTCTCTCGATCTATCTCTCGATCTCTCTCTCGATCTCTCTCTCGATCTCTCTCACGATCTCTCTCACGATCTCTCTCTCGAACTCTCTCTCGATCTCTCTCTCAATCGTTCTCGCTCTCTCTCGCCATCTATCTCTCTCTCTCTCGCTCTTTCTCGCTCTCTCTTGCTCCCTCTCGCTCTCTCTCGCTCTCTCGCTCTCTCTCGCTTTCTCGCTCTCTCTCGCTCTCTCGCTCTCTCTCGCTCTCTCTCACTCTCTCTCGCTCCATCGCTCTCTCTCTCGCTTCTTACTTTTTCCTTCTTCTTTCTTTGTTTTTCTCTTTCTCTTTCCCTCTGTTCCTTTCCATTCGCCACCTTCAAAATTACTTCCTTCCTTAAAGCGACGAAATTCGTCACGATACATTTTTTCACTTGGAGGAGTATTTTCTTGAACTCTTTCAAACTCTCGATTCGCTCCAACCGCCTTTTCTTTGAATGGAAAATGGGAACATCCATAAAAGACGTAGCGTTTTTCAAAGTGTTTTTAATACCACCCCCCTCCCTCACCCCCTTCTCTCATCAGAGCATTTTGTCACAAAGTCAGACCTCTCCTCTAGGTTATTACGAAGCTTTATAACAATGTCATAACAATGACTCTAAACGGACAGAACAGTGGTAAAAAAGAATAGTTAGCTTCATACTTGCTACGTGGGTTGGCTTTTTTATTGCACAACTCTACTGGCTATTTCAGTCATTTTCATCGCAGTGGTTTTAATTTTGTCCTTATGAATTTTTATCATACACTCGGGCTTGTTATTTTCCTCAATAAGTGGAAAGCTTCTCTCAGATGGTCTCGAGGTACGGTGCTGGCATAACAAGCCAGTCGTCGTAGGTTCGAGTCTCAGCTCGAGAGAGACTGTTAGTGTCAGTAGGATCGTAGCGCTAGCCCCGCAATTGTCCTGTACATTAAACAGTCGGCTGCGAAGTCTGTGTATAAATAAACAGAAGGTCGAGTTCCGAATCGGAATGTATCACCAAGGCTTTGTTTGCTATGTGGAAAGAGCTGAGTATATTCACCACTTACATGTTGCCCAGCATGAGCGTTGTGTGTAGAAATTATTTGCACCAAACTTCTTTATTACGCTTTGTGCTGTATTTCCACCGCTCGCAGAAAAAATATTACACTTACTGCTTACACCACAGCTGAGCAAATCAAGAGTGGTGGATCATTCTAACTTGAATGTATAAATAAACAAATTCGATAGCATTCGATAAGCAAACGAGCGTGACGGGCGGCTACATTTTGTTTTAAGTTTCGAAATATAAAACAAACAACGCAATCTACTCTCCTACCTAGACGCTCCTCTGATTTGAGCTCTGTTGTGTAGTTATTGAGGGTAATTTCGGCTATCCACCTGAAGGAACTCTTAAAACCTTTTAAGACGCTGAATTGCAGGATCTTTGCCAAACGCAGAAACAGCTTGCTTCGATATTATGAGTTACCAAACAAACCATTCTCATGCGATTGCATAGTTTTTAAAATAAAGTTTTCTTTTTGTTCGTAAACCAAATAAAAAGAAACTTAGTTTCACACCAAACATTGGTAAAAGTTTCCACCTAAATTACATTGTCGGCCACCATATTCATATGTTCGTCAATACTTGATTTTCTTCTGAAATGGGAAACAGAAAAATTAGTCCCGTGAGACTATACTAATTTCATCCACTTCAATTAAAAAAGAGTGCTTGTGAAGTTCTGACACCATCAGCCCATGTTTTGGAATAAAAATTAGTACCTATTCTGTTGTTTTCTTAGATGTGTAAGATGCAACCTCCAGGATTGCTATATGAGAGCAAAAACATTGTTTCCATATCTTCCTAGAAATATGTTGGTTTGAACACTTTGTTTGTTTGTTTATGGCGTAGGAACATGACAATCGGAATGTAAGTTTTTGCAATTCAATAGACATCCAACAATGGCATGACATCATAAACTCGAAAAAAAGGGAGCTTAGGGTAAATTTTGCTAAAAAGCATACAAACAAACAACGAACATCGCTCTCAAGTTTGTGGTTAATCTTTTCTGTGTTCTAGCTGATTATCTTCTTTTCAATTCCAAGGTATATTGTTGAACGGGTTTAATAAGGGGCCTTCCACATACCACGTGGACAGCTTTGGGGGGGGGTGTGGGGAGTTGGCTAATGTCCACGGTCCATACATTTTTTTTAGATTCTATATGGGCAGTTGTCCACGGAGGGGGAGGGGGGGGGGTTCAAAATCGTGAAAAATCTGTCCACGTGGTATGTGGATGGCCCCTAAGACTCATAATTGATTTAAAAAAAAAATAGCCTCAATACGAAACGTGAACTGCGTGGTAAATATTCATATCGTTCTGCTGCACTTCGTACGTCATCGTTTCTAATTGCAGTGGGAATACATACATGAGACACAAGAGCTTCAGATCATCGCCATGATTCACGAACGCGGAAAGTTTGACTGCGCAGTGAGATTCTAATGTAAAGTCTACGGGACGACTGATGGTGTGCCAAAAAGTAGACTTAACCAGCATGCATAGGCGAGCACGAGAAAGTGAACCTCATCAAGTCCATTAGGGTTTGCATTATTTTAAATGCTGGGCCGGTGTATTATCGCGCCGTCCGCGTTGATGGATTCTGAAAGCATGACGGTCGAAAACAAACAAATTTATTTTCCATCAACCTGGCATTGTTTTTTCTCTTGCCAGCGCGTTTCTCACCCCAGGAGTCAGTGCTTCGGGGTGGTTCTATTTGGTTAGCAAAATTTCAAAATTGTACTCACTATCATGATTTTGTTTCAGAAAATTTAGTTTCATTTTATTGTAATCTGCGTAACAAATTAAAACTCTTATAACTTATGAAACAGAACACCGGATTATTGCGATCCACCCTAAAACATCGGCAGATTGCCAGACAGCCAGTCCTCTGCAGGACTACCCAAACAACACAAGCAGTAGCGATGTAAGATGATAGATTTACAGTAAAAGCTGTTTAATGCGTTTGGTCGCATTAAAACGTCGTTTGTGAAACGATGGGCAGTGCGGAAAGTTTGTACTGCGTCAACGTCAGCAGACTTCACGCATGAGGATGTCCAGTGGGACTTCGGCTGTTTCTTTTACGACGCCTAGTGATTGTGCAGTTAAAAATGGAAATGCTGGTCGAGGAAACGGGTGCACACAAGTTTTCCCCCCTGCGGGACCACCCGCACTAGACTAAATCTTTTGTATCAAGCTACAAGTCATGGTTTTCCTCGACGCCATCATCGTCTTGATATATTTTGTTATTTTAGTAAGACGCAACCATTTGTTTCCAATTTTCAGCAGTTGTCCATCCATCATAGTCGCAAAGCAAAAGGGCGCGAGACCTGCCTGCGTAAACACCGGTTGGTGGTGAAAGAAGCAATGGCGGTGTCCACCGGTTGATGTTTATTCTTCCAACCTCACTTTAGGGAAGCGATCGGATCGCTTTTGGATTACTTCCGGTGCCAGCCGTCTTCCATTCGAGCTGCCTTTCGCTGCACCCGGCACGCAATTCCGTGGCGCCCGTGAAGTGAGTAAGACATTTAACTTTATAGAAATATGATGAACAAGCCGAAATGAGGATAATGATAGGTTTCAGTTTATTCAGGGATGGGGTTCTGACTGGTGAGACGGTTGCATGAGTAGGAACATTTTCGGCAAGAAAGCAAGCATTGCGAGATCATTGAGCGTGAACGATACATTTTCTGTTCTGTCGGGGTTTGCTTTTAGTGAAAAATCATTGTTGATGTATATCAAAACGCGACCTAATTGCTTCTGATGGGTACGATGAGCAGCGTGATGAACCAAAAACGACTATAATTTATGGATGAATGGCCTTTGTTTTAAAACATTACTGTGCGGAAGATTTCGCTGTTTTTTAACCTGTACAATTGTGCACTTCTACATTAGAAATATTCGTGAATAATTAATGCTTTTTAAGTGGCAAGTATAATGAATGTTTACAAATTTTATGAATTTTTAATTTTCCCTGAGCCGTTGATAGAATCACTTTACATTTTACATTACACTTTCAATCTTCCTTACTTTTTAATGAAACTGGCAAATGTTCCATCAGATTTCCAACGATAATAACAGCGTGATCACATGATGGATAACAATAACCAATATGTTGTTGGATAGATAATATGTTGAACAACTTTTCATGTGCTAGTTATCACTATTATTCCATTGCTAAGCGGTTAAAACTGGTAAAAAGTTTCAAGGGCAAATTCAGGCGAACAATGAACCAATCACATGCGAACATTCCTAGCACAAACGACATGAATAGACACCAAACATTCCCTGTGACCTTGTTTGTATCAATATAAAAAAAAAAAAACAAATTGACAGAGTGCCTCCGTCCCAATACCGTAAAACGGGGCGAATAGAAACAGTCTGCGATATATCTTGCATTGTACAAAAAATACTATAATGTATAGAATGAATATAAAAGTTTTAAAACATGAGTCTTGTCTCCCTTCATTAAGGGTGTAACGTCCATTTTGAGAAATTAATAAGTAATTCTTTGTTTTATTGAAAAAAAATGTTGCATGTTTCTATTCTCCCCGCACTGGGGCGAATAGAAACACTCGCCAATAAAATACGTTTTCCTTGTTCTGATAGAAAATTCTAGTTTTAATTTGAAGAAAACAGAACGTTTGCATCATTCTGTGCCGAACACGCATCAGTACCGGACGTGTTTGGTGATCGGTCCGATAGAGTATAACACAAAAGTCGTGTGAACAAGTGTTGCATTGTTTGCCTGGTCGAGTGAAATAAATCCAGGTTCAAGGTCGCGCCTTTGTGCAACTGTTTCGCATCGTGACTACCACTACGTGCTACGTACTACGTGCTGGCTGAATTGTGCTACAGCAGTGGACGAGACACAAAAGAGGAAAAAGAAGAAGCCATCAGTGTCAGTGAGTTGTATCGCTGTGTGGAGTGATCTCACACCTGGCTCGCTGCTGGTGGCTGTTTGGTGCTGCTGTATTGGTGCTGCTGGCTGTAACGGCTGCTACTTCGAACGATCGGACAACCAACCTTACTGGAAGGGAGAAATAAAGGTACGTGTTCTTGTCAGCGCTAGTGCGCTAGACTTAGCGCGATGGATGTAGATCCCTCGCCTCCCGCGCCACCATCCCCGAACCCCTCTGACCCTGACCCTTCTGTTACCCCCTCCCCTGTTCATTCTTCAGTCCCCCCTCGCCCCAGGCTTTACCCAGACGGAGCCCAGGGCAGCTATACTATTTATTTTCGGCCAAAGGCGGGACCGAAATCGAAAAAGTTGAACCTCTTGCAGATTTCTAAAGACCTGACGAAGGAGTACAAGGGCGTGACCGAAATTTCCAAGGTCCGGCCTAACAAGCTCCGTGTCGTGGTCAGTAACCTGAAAGAGGCCAACGATATAGCTTGCTCTGAGCTCTTCACACGCGAGTATCGCGTTTACATACCCGCACGAGACGTGGAGATCGACGGTGTCATAACCGATTCGAGTCTGTCCGTCGAGTGTATACTGCAAAGTGCCAAAGGGTGCTTTAAGAACAAAACGTGTCCCGATGTAAAGGTGCTCGACTGCAAGCAATTGCGGTCAGCATCGATCATCGGTGGCAAAACAGTGTACACTCCGTCAGACTCGTTTCGAGTTACGTTCGCCGGGTCAGCACTACCAAGCCACGTCTCGATCCACCGGGTTCGTCTCCCTGTGAGGCTCTACGTGCCCCGCGTCATGAACTGCCTGAATTGCAAGCAGTTAGGCCATACAGCCGCCTACTGCTGCAATAAGGCACGTTGTGGCAAGTGTGGGGAGTCTCATGCGGAAGATTCTTGCAGTGTTAACGCTGAAAAGTGTATTCACTGCGGGGAAAATCTGCATGAGCTCTCGACACGTGCGGTGTACATGCAGCGCAGGGATAAAATAAAACGGTCTCTCAAAGAGCGTTCAAAGCGTTCCTACGCTGACATGCTGAAGAAGACCGTTACCACTTCTCCCGTTACTTCGAACCCCTTCGATCTGTTGTCCTCTGATGAAACCGATTCTGACGATTCACCAGCGGGAGCATCTTACGCCAATCCTGGGGAGTCTAGAAAGAGGAAAAATATTTCCTCTCCTAAACTTCCCAGAAAAGGTCCTAAGATTTCTCAAAGTGAAATGAAAGTTACAAACAAACCAAACAGTGCTGCGGAAAAACTGAAGCAAACTCCTCCTGGGCTTGCAAATTTAAAGTCCCAGAAGGAGTTCCCAGCATTGCCAGGAACATCTAAAACCCCAGTTGCTTCTTTTACACTCCCAGTTGATGAAACAAACTCTGGATTAGTGAAATTTTCTGACATTGTGGACTGTATTTTTGAAACTTTCAATGTACCCGATCCAATTAAAATTTTTCTTACAGCATTCCTCCCAACAGTTAGATCATTTTTGAAGCAGTTGACTGCCCAATGGCCCCTCCTTGCAGCGATTGTATCCTTCGATGCCTAATTCAACTGCGTATATGAAGGATTCTATCTCTGTCTTACAGTGGAATTGTAGAAGTATTTTACCAAAAATTGATTCGTTTAAAGTTTTGATAAATAAAAACAAATGCGATGCATTTTCCCTTTGTGAAACTTGGCTTACTACAAATATTGATCTCAACTTCCATGATTTTAATATTATTCGCCTTGATCGAGACACCCCATATGGAGGAGTACTTTTAGGGATTAAAAAGTGCTATTCTTTCTATCGTATTAACCTCCCCTCGATTCCAGGCATCGAAGTTGTCGCATGTCAAATGACAATACAAGGTAAGGAGCTTTGTATTGCCTCAATATATATTCCTCCCAGAGCACAGGTTGGGCAACGGCTGCTCTTTGATTTAATAGAACTTCTTCCCTCGCCACGTTTGATTTTGGGAGACTTCAACTCTCATGGCGTGGCTTGGGGTTCCCCATACAATGATAACCGCTCCTCTTTAATCTATAACCTTTGCGATGACTTCGACATGACTATTTTAAACAACGGTGAAATGACACGTATCCCGAAACCTCCAGCGCGCCCAAGCGCTTTGGATCTATCCTTATGTTCGACGTCGCTACGGTTGGATTGCACATGGAAGGTAATCCTCGATCCTCACGGTAGCGACCATTTGCCTATTCTTATTTCAATTACTAACGGGTTAACTCGCATGCGACCAATTGACATTCCGTATGACCTCACACGAAATGTCGATTGGAAGTTATACGAGGAAATGATTTCAAAAGCGGTCGAGTCGATTCAACATCATCCACCACTTGAAGAATACAACCTCCTCGCGGGCTTGATTCTCGACGCCGCGTTGCAAGCCCAAACGAAGAAATATACCGGCGTAACGATTAAAGAACGGCCTCCCACTCCGTGGTGGGACCAAGAGTGCTCCGATGTCTACACGCAAAGATCCGACGCGTTTTTTGCCTACCAGAAGGGAGGTATACCTGGCGACTATTTACGGTATTCGGAGCTTAATACCAAGCTTAAAAGCTTGGCTAAAGCAAAGAAACGTGGATATTGGCGTCGGTTCGTGAACGAGACGTCGAGGGAGACATCGATGAGCACTCTTTGGAACACAGCCCGAAGAATGCGGAATCGCGTAACGGTCAACGAAAGCGAGAAGTCTTCAAGTAGGTGGATATTTGATTTTGCCAGGAAAGTATGTCCGAACTCTGTTCCTGAGCAAAACATTGTTCGCGATGCGTCTCCGGGCCACGACGCGATTGAATCACTTTACGATGGCAGAATTTTCAGTTGCCCTCCTGTCCTGTAACAATAACGCGCCTGGGTTAGATAGAATCAAATTCAACTTGTTGAAGAATCTACCCGGCAATGCCAAGAGGCGCTTGTTGAACTTGTTCAATAAGTTCCTGGAGCAAAACATTGTACCGCAGGATTGGAGGCAAGTGAAGGTGATCGCCATCCAAAAACCAGGGAAACCAGCTTCTGATCACAACTCTTATAGGCCGATTGCAATGCTATCCTGTATCCGGAAATTGATGGAAAAAAATGATACTCCGTCGTTTAGACCACTGGGTCGAATCAAATGGTCTACTATCAGATACTCAATTTGGCTTCCGCCGTGCCAAAGGGACGAATGATTGTCTTGCGTTGCTTTCAACAGATATTCAGCTGGCGTATGCTCGTAAGGAACAAATGGCGTCTGCGTTCTTGGACATTAAGGGGGCTTTTGATTACGTTTCTATTGTCATTCTTTCGGGTAAACTTCACCGACAAGGATTCTCTCCAATTTTGAACAATTTTTTGCACAATTTGTTGTCCGAAAAGCACATGCATTTTACGCATGGCGATTTGGCAACTTTTCGCATTAGCTACATGGGTCTTCCCCAGGGCTCATGTTTAAGCCCCCTTCTTTACAACTTTTATGTAAATGACATCGACGAATGTCTG
The DNA here is from genome assembly GCF_029784165.1 of Wyeomyia smithii. Classification (NCBI taxonomy): domain Eukaryota; kingdom Metazoa; phylum Arthropoda; class Insecta; order Diptera; family Culicidae; genus Wyeomyia; species Wyeomyia smithii. Next base: position 207,290,647 of record NC_073696.1, read on the forward strand.
GCAAATTCATGCACGATAAGACAACTTGCAGACGACAGTGTAATCTCTGTTACAGGAGCCAAAGCTGCCGATTTGCAAGGACCATTGCAAGATACCTTGGACAATTTGTCTGCTTGGGCTTTACAGCTAGGTATCGAATTCTCTCCGGAGAAGACTGAGATAGTAGTTTTTTCTAGGAAGCATGAACCTGCTCAGCTTCAAACACAATTAATGGGTAAAACGATTTCTCAGGTTTTGGTACACAAATATCTTGGTGTCTGGTTCGACTCTAAAGGCACCTGGGGTTGTCACGTGAGGTATCTGATGAAAAAATGTCAACAAAGAGTGAATTTTCTTCGTACAATAACCGGACAATGGTGGGGAGCCCACCCAGGAGACCTTATAAGGCTTTACCAAACAACGATACTGTCTGTTATTGAGTACGGGTGTTTCTGCTTCCGCTCCGCAGCAAACACACATTTGATCAAACTGGAGCGAATACAATATCGTTGTTTGCGTATCGCCTTAGGTTGCATGCAGTCGACCCATACGATGAGTTTGGAGGTCTTAGCTGGAGTACTACCATTGAAAAACCGCTTCTGGAGCCTGTCTTCTCGTATTCTTATCAAATGTGAGGTCTTGAACCGTCCCGTTGCTGAAAATTTTGAAAGGTTAATCGAACTTAATTCTCAAACCCGTTTTATGACATTGTATTTCAATCACATGTCCCAAAATATTAACCCTTCTTCGAATATTCCAAATCGTGTCAACTTATCAAATACTTCTGATTCTACTGTGTTTTTCGATACATCCATGATAGAAGAAACTCGTGGAATCCCGGATCATTTACGCGTGCAGCAGATCCCTAAAATTTTTTCCAATAAATATCGAAACATCAACTGCGACAATATGTACTACACTGACGGATCACTTCTTGATGGGTCCACTGGCTTCGGTATCTTCAATAACAATTTAACCGTCTCCCATAAGCTCGATAATCCTGCTTCTGTTTACGTCGCAGAATTAGCTGCAATTCAGTACACCCTAGGGATTATCGAAAAAAT